>NW_022987621.1:757291-937291 GCF_902827165.1 Trematomus bernacchii
ATTATAGAGCAAGCCAGGAAGAAAGATAGGTCGTTGTGGCTCGGGAAACACTTCGAAATGTGAAGAAGTTGTGAACAAAAAGACAATTATGAGTAATATAAAAACAGTTCAATAGTTTGAGGAATAGATAGCCCAGTGGATAGGGCCGGCGGCCCGAATGCAGCGATGTCCTCCGTGCAGCTGGTTCAAAGCCTGGAATGGTTGAACTTTGAATCATTGCTTTTCAACTTTAATACTTTAATAACTGATGGCCCTCTCCGCCCAAAAATAATTCCAGCACTCTCTAGTCTCTTCTCAATAACCCAATACACACAATTATCAATCTTTAATTGCAAATAGAACATGATATTCAGTCTTAGTGTGTGTGTGCATCGAATATTTTTCAAGGCAAAGATACGTTAAACCCACTGCAGCCTTGCACTTCGCCAGGAGAGGTCGCTGTAACTGAAGCTTCGAGAAATGAACCTATTTCCGACACAATTGTCCAAGTGGTTCGATGCTTCATTCAAAGCTTCATTTTGCCATCACTAGGGCTAAGTATCAATACGCAGGCAGAACCTTTCCTGAAGCGAGCAATGCAACTACAACATACCTGCACCGGTGGCGGAAGCAAACACGCAAGTGGGGCAGGTCTGTGTACCAACAAACAAGAGACAGCCAGCTAGAAACCTCTGCCCTTTCATAGGGTGCCCCCTGGTGGTGATATGCTCACAAGAGCCAAACGAGGAGAATATGCTTTACAAGGGATTAGGACTCTCACCCTGCTACATAATGATTGATCATGAAAGTGTTCTCAAAGCTGGTAAAGGTGGAGCTAGTTTGAATGACTTTGTATACTGCAGGGTAGCTTGTGAATTTACTCCAGGTGGAACTAAAGTCTGATTTAACACTTGATTAGATTTCACATCATTCATCCAGATCTGTAAAGTAACTGCATTTCCTGCTGAAAATGTGTGCAAATGCTGTAAACTGTGAACATTTGTTGCTGAATTTAGCTGAAAATGCAGAAAAGCTGAATATGTTATTAGCTGAATGGTCTCTGTAGCTGCTTTTAGCTACAGAAACCAGTGTGTTGCTGAACTTAGCGAAGAAATGCAGAAAAGGGAAATGATTTGAATCAAAATTGTTACAGCTCAAATGCATTGCAATGACTTTGTTGAAAACTTGAAAGTGAACTGTTAAACTGGAAGAGTAGGACAAATAGTGAAGAAGCTTAATATTTAAAAGAAAAGGTTTAAAAAAGGTATAAACAACAAGATGTATAGCCTCAATGTCCTGAAATAGCTAAATAATGTAATAGTTGAATAGTTTCTGCAGCTGAAAGTAGGCTGAAGGAGTTACATATCAGATGTAAGTAGTAGTGAATGAATGTGTATTAAGAAGAGAAAAGAAAGTAAAAACGCTTTGAAAAGCATCAGAATATTTTAACTGCAAACATTTGAACTAAAACCAAACGTTGCGAATAATGTATAAAATAGGTGGAACATGTTGAAGTCAGTATGAAGTCTCCATCAGACAGAAAATAATAGGCTGAGACAGTCTTTAAACTCCAGTCTGTTTGTTAGTGTTTGAGGTGACAACGTTATCATAGGGAGGCGTGTGATGCAGGTTCATACCCCACTGCAGTCAGCATGTCATTGTGTCCCTGGGCAAGACACTTCACCCCAAAATTGCTCCTGTGGGGATTGCCCACAGTATTGAGTATGTAAGTCGCTTTGGATAAAAGCGTCTAAAAAGTGACATGTAATGTAATGTAATCAAAAACCTGTGTGTGTAAGCCCAGAGATCAAAGGTTACCATGGTGACGACGTTATCAAACACCTGTGTACTGAGCCCAGAGATCAAAGGTTTCCATGGAGATGTGCTGTGAAAAGAGAGCCTTTACATTGTTCTGAATGAGAAATAAACCTCTTACATTTCTAACTGCTTTCGGTAAAATGTCAACGCGTGAAGCATGAGCGTCTGAGTCTGCTTTTTGTGTACTTTCGGGTCAATAATGTGGCATTTTTGGCAGATTTACTAAAGGTGAGCAGCTGCTGCTCTGAGGATAGATCAGGCTGAATTTACAATGGGCCTTAATGGAGACATGTTGAAAGTTTTTGTCACTTCATGCCCTCAAGAGGCATTTTGTTTAATTGTTTTGCTTAATTTTTCAACGTAAGAGAGGTTTTCCTACAATTCAAGCATAAAATTATGTTGAGTGTAGGGTTTGGGAATTATGGCAGTTTAAAAATAAAAATGTAAGGCGAATTTCAAGCTGTCCCCCGCTCTAGCTGTGACATCACGCACTCTAAGCCTTAACGAGCTGCGCAATACACACTAATGTTAAAATCTGAAGAAGGCCTCTTTACCAAGCTCAAAACGAAGTTAAATATCTCAAAAAGTGTAAAAGATGTGAAAAATCTGAAGAAAATGTTTTATAGCTGAAGGTCTTGTGATCATTTGAAAGTTGGAATGAAGTCTCTAGCTGAAAGTATGTGGAAGGAGTAGCATTTGGTGCACGGTGTAGGTAAAAGAGGATTTGAAGGCTCCTCCCATTGAGTTACATGTTAAAAAAAGAGTTTAAAAAGCTGAATATTTCAAAAGGTATAAAATATTTTGAAAAAGTTGAAGGTTTCCCATGATGTTGCACAGCATTCGCACTAACTAAAGGTATTAAATACATGCATGTAGTGGAGTAAAAGTACTTGATTTACCTCTGAACTGTAATGGAGTAGAAGTACAAAGTAAAACATTTAAATACTCAAGTAAAGTACAGGTATATCTCAAATGTGTACTGAAGTACAGTACTTGAGTACATGTGCCTAGTTACTTTACACCACTGCTCATTTACCTTGTAGTGTGTAGATGTGGATGATTCCATGTTTCTGTGCTGTGCAGTGTGCACACACGTCAGGTGTCTCAGTTGTTAGAGCTGGCATCCCATAGTGTCGCTGCCAGGCACCTGGACGTCCGAGGCCATCGCTTCTATCTCCCCTTTAAACACTATAGCTCCAATAAAGGCACTCTCTGACAAAGAAAAATAGTTTCAAACTTCACAGAAAAACTGTGCAGCTAAATGAATCCAATTAACAGATTTCATGTGAACGCATATTCCTGATAGGGAGCATTTATTTGGAAAATATGAGTTCAAGTTTGAACAGAGACTACAATCAATGGGAAATGTTCCAGTTTCATTCTGGAACTTGGGTGAAACGTATCATCAGTTTATGAAGATAGTCATTTGTGATGATGGAGTTTTCTTTGACTTTAGGGTGGAAGAAATGAATTGGAGACAGTGGAGGACAGATGTTGGTCATATCCAGGAGGAAGACCCTGGGGACAGGATGATGAAGCCACAGCCCCCCGAGCAGACCCCTGGTAAGACCCTACACACAACTTGTATTCGTTGTTTGTACTGCTAAGATGTCACCAGTTCTGAGGAACCATGTTGTTTCAGGGAACCGGTGGAACCTCAGTCCGCTCCTGGAGAGGCTGCGTGGCAGACGGCGCCACCCGCAGCCGAGCATCACCTCCAGATCCTTTCAACCAGGGCTACCATTCTGAACACTCATATATCCATGTACTTCTGAGCATTTCTTTGTAGCCAGAGAAAGAATAATAGTTTGTACGGTTGAGAAACATAAACTACAGATGATCCCAGCTATAACTACACCTCTATAAACACAGGGGCTGTTTTCAATGGTAGTTTGTAGGTAGGTCATGGCTGTGGATTGTTTTAATGTATTTGATAAAAGAGTTAACTAATAAATGTATACTTTGATATTGACTTGAATGATCAAAAACCATATGTATATGTGCATAAAGACAGTCACTCATAAAAGCTTTGTGTTTGCAAACTTTATTTTGGTTAGGGGGAATGTTTGTGCAAGACATTTTATTCCTGAAGGTTAGGCAAAACTGGAAAATCACATTTTCACAAAGTAGAGAAAGTAAGCCCCCCTCCACCACCGTTCACAACATGACACATCTTTGAGATCAAAGACAGCCATACTAATGGGAGTAAAACAAATCTAGAGAGTTGTTTGATACCCGCAGCCCAATAAATATTGCCATCAGTCAGCTAACAGGATGAGCTGACTCCTCCAGTACTGACATGCACTGTGAGCACGTCTCTGCTGGAGGATTACATTGTGAAATGGATCCAAAGATCAAAGGTTCAAGGGAAACATCTGAATCTTGCTTTGTGGGCTGTAAGGTGCAGGCAGAAACAACTCACTCTAAAAAATGTTTATTCCGTTCACATCTTTACACTTTACTTCACAAGGTTTTCTTTAACCGTCCAAAGGAGGGCTGCAGCTCTCCTTTGTCACCAGGGTTTTGCTTATTACTGTTAGAACATAAGTTCCCAACCCAGCTGGAGGCCGGTGGTCCAGAGAGGGACGCTCTGTCACTTTGGTCAGTGAGTCAGCAGCAACAGTTCACAGTCCCGACAGCCTCTGGGACTCGTGGCACACTTCAGGACTTCAGTCCATCACACAGTATCAGTAGTTACCCTAAGTAGCTTGGTCCCCCATCAGAGATTAACTTTGTGCACGTTAGTCAGTGTGCACGCCTGTGTGCAAGTACCCAAGCTTAACATACAGACACACGCACCCATTCACACACTTCTCCATACTACGCCCAGTGGAGGCACTTCATATGAAACTGTAGAACCTGACGGTGTCGGGCTGTGACCAGGCGGGTCAGAAATAAACAGGGCAGCACTGTCTAATGTTTAGTGTTGATTTAAAGTTACAAGGATAGTTTGGATGTTTCAGGTGGGGTCATGTCAGGTACTTTTTCATAGTCTGTAGTTCCCTAATGCTGGTCTCCCGCTGCATCGATCAGTTAGTTTGTGTGTTATTGTGTGGCTTTGGTTATTCCAAACTAAACTGTAAAACAACAATATAACAAACAAACTAACCGATTGAGCGGTACACCAGCAGCTCTTGTGTTCAGGGTCAAATCTGTTGTATCACAGGAGTCTGGTGGCATTGAAGAGGGCATTAATAAGGGCTTCAGTCTGACGGGCGTTTGAAGGCAAGGTACAGCAGGAAGTATTCTTTATAAAGTATTCCAATGCATTCTTTTTTTAGAATGTCCTTTCTTTAGGGGCTTAAATACATGTTGCTGCCCCCCTCTACAGCAGTACACTGCTCTGCTTCTGAGCTGGTACTCCTGTATTTTCCCCAAACTGGGGGGTGCTGAACAACATCTACTGTAGGTAGTAATACACATGAATACCATATACAACTCTTCTTAAAACCATCCAAACCATCCCATTAGAAACCCCAACAGATGGGTCAAACTGATGAAAGCTACTCTGGTCAGTTATTATACATTTAAAATAAAGAATAAACACTAGCAAAAAGTACCAGCATTTGAGTTGACCCTTCCCATAAATAGGAACTTATTGTCACAAATACAGCCCATACATCAATTACTATTCATTCACACGCACACACAAATCATACTAGTGTGTGTTAAGATTAAAGTCAATAGCAGCTTTAAGTGGCAGGCACATCAAAAATGAAAGCCGGGAAACAAAAACAAAAAAACAAGTATGTCGACCAAAATCCAGAAAGGCTACAGTCTGCATCTCAGCTCTGGAGATCACGGATCATCGCGCCATCTCTTCTCCCTTTTGACCTGTACTGTATCCTGCCAACGGTGCAGAGGATAAAAGACTCTGCGGTGTGAAAGACTACAGATTAAAGCGTGGATGCAAACCCCTTATTTGCCACAGAGCGCAGACACATCAGTTCACACTGTCTGCATCAACATGTGGCACCTAATGTGGAAACACCTATGGCTTCAGGATGCAGTGGACCAAAAAACAATAAATTAAACTATATCAGGATATTTATTAACAACAACAACTAAAACAGTCCAAATACTTTAAAGTAACTGCTACAGCCCTGTTCTACAAACCATTAACTCTGCTAAATGCTATTATATCATCTTAAATCCTTGATAGGCAACATTTCAGACAGTAGGATGGGTAATCTACCAACACATATGAGTAGCATTATTACCGTAATAATTCAAATCAAGGCCATAGCCTAATCATATGAACACTGCCCAATGATCCGACAGTACTGATTTCAAATGAACCAACGCTCAGAAACTAATATTTACTCATTCTTACAATGATGTATGGAAGCCAATTTCTGCCAATGTGATAAAGGAAAATGATCCTAAGAAACGTTCTCAAAATAACCAAACAACAAAAAGATAGGTAGTGGACATAAGTCTGTGATGGAAAATATAGTCAAAATATTCTCATGACAAGGCTAATTTTAGATTTTCCTTTTACTGGCGGAAATAGGATTCCATAATAAAGCCATAACTAAGTTGTGATCCTGGCAAAGGAAGTCAGTTAAGGTTTGTATAAAGAAGAGAAGAACTACTGTGACATTTAAGGCTTTTCCAGAAGGCTTGAGGCTAGCAGAGCGACGTTAGCCCGGACAACATCAGACCAGCCGGGGACTGGAGGACATGGGTCCATTGGTTCATGCTAGACACATCTAGCAACACATAACCTGCATTAAATGTTACACTTTTTTTCCTTTATAGGTAGCAGATACAACACGGGGTGGGGCCAGTGATTAGTAGATGAACAGCCCCCCACAAGCCACACAGATAATGTCCCCCCCACATCAGTTCACTTGTGTTACAGTAGCAAAGTGGTGAGGAAATGTGTTGCAGAATTTGAAGTACTTGCATGCTTGCAAGTGATCAATTAACGTTCACACACTGACATACACACACCATTTTAACATTAAATGGGATGCCGTTGGGTTTCACATTAGCTAAAGACAAATAGGGCTAATGGTGGTTCTGCTCCTTTTGCCAAATGTTAGGCATAACATTTGAAAAGTAATTTCTACAGTTCAAGTAGGACCATCTAAAGAAACAACAAACTAATCAAATAACTACTTCATAATCAGTTCTCAAATGATTACACACAAGAGGGCACTTTAGACTTTCCAAATGCAAGAGAAACCACTAGCAACTTGAGAAACTCATTAGAGAACGTTACCGTTTTTGCTAGTGCTGACTGTTTTATTTTACATTTAATTCAGTTTGAAATGGGGTAAAGTTCACCAAAGAATCAAAAATATATTTTCCTCATCACTTTAGTATGAATTAATCTGGATTGTTTTGGTGTTTGTGGCTAATGGAACTAGTTGGAACTTGGTCCATCAACCAACAGTATCACAGCGCATAGGGAAGCATGCGGCTACATGTGGATGAGGCTCACACCCATTGGCTGTCCCTTAACATTCTACATGATGAATACCACTACAGGTAAGGAGAACAAATCTATATTTTTGATTCTCTTTAACAGTGATAGTTAGTCATTTCCGCACACTGATCAGCGATGGAACAACAACTACCTGAACCAATCAGTGCAGTTTAGAAGCCTTGTTGTATTCCTGATAGAAGCAGGTGTACACCTCAACCATGGGAGAAAAATCCTATCAACAGTCTCATTAATTGCATATACATGTAACCTTCTTGTTTAAAATGGATCACAAACCAGTTACGAGGATAAATAATTGCAAATAAAAACATTACACATGGACATCCTAAATCTTGCCTTTGGGCAGTTTTAAGGCCACAAATGCTTAAAAAAAAAGTCAACCTAAAGCACTGTGACAATCATGGCAAGCATATTCTCAGCTGCAAATCAATATTTTAAAAACACCATATATACAGGAACAAAGAGCAGCACATCCATGCCAGTGATGAAAATAGGAAATCTACTCAACAGTGGACGACAATCTCAAAAACCCATCATCTGCAACAAAGGTACGACATGGCTTAAGACCTGAGTATGTTGTGAGAGATCACAACCTGGTGAGTCTAATCAAGCTCTGAAGCTTCACATTTAATTGATCACTTGCAAGATCTTAAAGAATAAACCACAGAAGCTGAAAATAGCTGTTGAGAAAAACCCAAACACACCAAGCGGGGATCGGAGCACGCTCTAGCGATAGCCTGGGTGATGAGCGTGAACACCCCCACCATTGTTGGGCTCCTGAACCTGGCTCATGGCTGACCTGTGCATCTTCTCCAGCACATGCTCCATGTTCTGCTCCTGAAAGCTGGGCATCTGGAACTCTCCTCCTAAGAAATCCACATTCTGCATCAACTTGGACTGAGCAGGGGGCCCCTCCTTCCCTGGCCTGTACTTGGCCCCTGGGATGCGGTCTGTGGAGGCAGCAGCCTGCCCTCCCTGGAAAGACACTGGGAGGTCCTGAGGGCCTGATCCATTGTGACCTGCTGTGGCTGGCATGCTGCCCCACTGCGGCTGCATGTAGTGGTCATTAATGTAAGGCATAGACCCCACAGGGCAGTTAACGGGGGAGGAGGGTGGGAGTTTTTCTGCAGGGTGTTTTAAAGGAAAGGACTGTGCAGTGTTGGGGAGCTTGTGGGAATAATTTAGGTTTCGAGACGGGAAAGCACACTCAGTGGGAGGCTCCATCCTTGGGTTCTTGCAGGGATGGGCCCCCTCAGGGGGCTGCTGCATGTGAGCCATCTGATGCTGCGCCCAGGAGCGCTGCTGCTGCTGCTGCTGCTGCATCTGCAGCTGCTGTTGTAGGTGTTGGTGCTGCTGTAACTGCTGCTGCTGCTGCTGCTGCTGTTTCTGCTGATGGAGATGATGGTGCTGCTGCTGCAGCTGGAGCCTCTCTGGGTCTGCATGAAAGGCAGATGTATTGGGCTGTGAATGCAGCGCAGCATTGGGAGTGTGAGCTGTAGCTTTGTCCAGGGGTCCCATCATGTGGCAGCTAGGCCCAGAGCCCAGCCCCGGGTGGTGACAGGACACCCTGGAGCTGGCGTTGATCAGCAGGTTGCGGCTGATGGGGCTAGGGTTTGCGATCTGGCCCTCACAGACTGAGGTGGCGCCCATACCCGCCCGTGCCTGGCACAACTGGTTGATTTGTTGCACAATGCTGCTCAGGTCACTGGGCCGGTTCTGATGCAGGCTGGATGCCATCGACAGTGGGATGGTGGAGGTAGATACAGTTACATTTGGTGGGGCATCTGCGTCAGGGAGCTTCCGGGGCCCGTATGCCCCTGGTGGGGGCTGCTGGAGGCTATTAGGCATGGTAGGAGTTCCTGTACCCTGTGCCTGGGGAAGGGGCTGTGAGCCAACCAGCCCCTGGGTGTGCTGCAGGCTGGGAAGGTGAGCCCCATCAGACATGTGGCGCAGGTCCTGAGTCAGTGAGTGTTGTGAAAGTAAAGCTTGCGGAGGAGCCGTCGGATGCTTCAGTGTCTGCAGATGAGAAAGATGCTGCTGCTGAGCGGCAGGTGGAGCAGACTGGTTCTGGTTCTGGTTCTGGTGCTGCAGGGCCTTGGTGTGAGGCGCACTCTGCTGCTGCTGCAAGGCCTGGGTGTGAGGCGCACTCTGCTGCTGCTGCAGGGCCTGGGTGTGAGGCGCACTCTGCTGCTGCTGCTGCTGCTGCTGCTGCTGCTGCTGCTGCTGCTGCTGCTGCTGGGCCCGAGGCGCACTCTGCTGCTGCTGCTGCTGGAGGGCCTGGGTGTGAGGCGCACTCTGCTGCTGCTGCAGGGCCTGGGTGTGAGGCGCACTCTGCTGCTGCTGCAGGGCCTGGGTGTGAGGCGCACTCTGCTGCTGCTGCAAGGCCTGGGTGTGAGGCGCACTCTGCTGCTGCTGCAGGGCCTGGGTGTGAGGCGCACTCTGCTGCGGCTGCTGCTGCAGGGCCTGGGTGTGAGGCGCACTCTGCTGCTGCTGCAGGGCCTGGGCCCGAGGCGCACACTGCTGCTGCTGCTGCTGGGCCCGAGGCGCACTCTGCTGCGGCTGCTGCTGGAGGGCCTGGGTGTGAGGCGCACTCTGCTGCGGCTGCTGCTGGGCCCGAGGCGCACTCTGCTGCGGCTGCTGCTGGAGGGCCTGGGTGTGAGGCGCACTCTGCTGCGGCTGCTGCTGGGCCCGAGGCGCACTCTGCTGCTGCTGCTGCTGGGCCCGAGGCGCACTCTGCTGCGGCTGCTGCTGGAGGGCCTGGGTGTGAGGCGCACTCTGCTGCGGCTGCTGCTGCTGGGCCTGGGTGTGAGGCGCACTCTGCTGCTGCTGCAAGGCCTGGGTGTGAGGCGCACTCTGCTGCTGCTGCAGGGCCTGGGCCCGAGGTGCACTCTGCTGCGGCTGCTGCTGCTGGAGGGCCTGGGTGTGAAGCGCACTCTGCTGCAGGGCCTGGGTGTGAGGTGCACTCTGCTGCCTCTGGAGGCCTGGGGGATGAGCCAACCTTTGCTGTGAAGGCTGAACCTGGGACAAACTCTGCTGACGCTGCATAGCTTGTGAATGAGCCATGCTCCTCTGCTGTAAAGCCTGTGGGTGAGGCATCGTTTGAGGCTGCTGTAAAGTCATTGGATGAGCCATGTTTTGCTGAAGCGCCTGCGGGTGAACCATGCCCTGCTTCTGGGCTGCAGGCTGAGACTGACCCTGTAGATGAGGAGCAGGCTGAGACTGACCCTGTAGGTGAGGAGCAGGCTGAGGCTGAGACTGACCCTGTAGGTGAGGAGCAGGCTGAGGCTGAGACTGACCCTGTAGGTGAGGAGCAGGCTGAGGCTGAGACTGACCCTGTAGGTGAGGAGCAGGCTGAGGAAGATTTAAAGTGCTTTGAGTGGCGTACGGCCCGCTGTGAGGGTCCATGACGACTTTGTGAAGCTGTCGGGCGCGGCTGCCGTCCGACTCTTTGATGACGCCTTTGGCGGGCGCACGCAGGACAGCCAGCAGACCCCGACTGGAGCTGACCTGAGAGGGGTAGGGACTGTGGCGCTGGCTGGACGACGTGTCGAGCCCGTTGACTGTACGGCGAATGTGCTTCCTTTGAGGTACTTTGACACTGTTGGGGAAGATCTGGATGGATAGTGGGTTGTTGGCAACTTTCTTAGCATAGGCATCCAACTCTGCTGGGGTTGGATAGCTGGCAGATCTCATCTTCTGTGTAGTTTCCCCTGCAATGCGTCAGTCAAAGGTCAGCCATACAGAAATACATAACAACATGTTGGCAGCTTGGAAATAGTATGTGACCATTTGTACTCTATGTTTGCGATGTAGTCATTAACTACATCTTAACTAGAACATGTCTTGGAACGTGCATCATCATTAAAGGCCTAACTTATTTTAGCATCAAATAAAAATAACTTTATTCAACTGAAGTTTTCCAACTCCTATTTTTGCAGACTGGATCCTGTACACCGTCCAGCTACAAACCAGTTTGTTCATCACATTTTATACTGTTTACACTGTGAGATTTCTATTATTAACACTGTATAAAAACCATTATACCCTCTTAAAGGTTTTAGGTATCTCTCATGATGACAGTAATGATGGCAGTAGCTCAGTCTAAGGACTTGGATTGGGAACCGAAAAGTCGCCAGGACAATTCCCAATCAGACCAAATACGGAGTGTGGACTGGTAGCTGAAGAGGTGCCAGACCAACTCCTGGGCACTGCCAAGGTGCCCTTGAGCAAGTGTATGTTTCTTATGAATTTTAGGCAATTGTGATTATTGATAACATAACACCGTGAAAAACTGACCCCTTGGGGATTAATAACAGTAATTGTAATCACACTTTCAAGTCATGTTACTTTAAGGCCATGATTGAATGATATTGCAAACGTTTAAATTGAAACATCTCACTTACATTTCTGAAGTCCAGTGTTCATCTGCGTGCGGGAGAGAATTCTGAGGGTAGGGTCACCTGATGCTGGCAGACAGGCCAGCATGTCACTCTTCCACTACTGCAGCGTGGGACACCTTCTCTCACCATACTGGGGAGGAACAGAGGGGAGAGTGAGCCGCTGACAGACACAGACACTGATGCTGGTGTGATACGTATGAAGGTAGATATGGTGCAAAATGCGAGAGCGTGTAAAACCTGATGTGAGCACTTGCAGAAAAGAAATCTGAGCTTGTGTGCATACATTTACACTTGTATAAAATATCCACGTATCTGTGAACCACATTTGAAGTCACAGAAGAAAAAAAAAAGTTTTGTAGCTTGTAGAAAAAAAATGAACTTAGTGATGAAATGTTCACTTGCAGAAAAATATATATTTTTTAAATATATTTTCCATTACAACTGCAACTTGGTTATTACAACCTCTCAAATCAGTCATTACAACTTCACGAATCTGCTCTGTGGCAGTATAAATCGACTAATCTGCAGCCTTGACTTTTGCTACATTGCGATGAATGTGTCGCAAAAGTAATTTTCACCTGTAGATGTGGGGGAGGGAGGGGGGTTGGAGCAAAGGGGCGGAGCTATCACAACGACGAGGCTCGGGTCAGTCACACAGTCACAGCCAGTCAGGTCGAAGTCGAACCATAGACTGTATATATAAAGGGTCGAACCAGATGACTGCGGGGCTAACGGTCCGTGTCGCTACCAGTCCGCTGAGATGGCGTGTCAATCAACGATAAGTTTTGCCCATTACTTCCCCAGTATTACTTTGAATATTATTATTGTGATTGAGGATGAAATCCGCTATGAAGACCACCGTTTTATATCGTGCAGTTTAGCGGCAAAATAACGTCAGTTAGCCAGCTAACGCTAGCTTTGTTGAATTTATGCTAGCTAAACAAGTAGTGGTTGTAGTCTATACAGCAGTAATTAATATATTATAGCCTACTGCTTTGGCACTAACAGTGCAATAACTGAAATAATTCCTGCTGTGTTTTTAAAGCCTTTGTAAATTATCCATGCTATTTTCTATTTAGAACGAAGACTTCAGAATCTTAAAATCCCTTGACGTTTGTATGCAATTGTGCTAAATTCAACACTGGAATCAAGCAAATATGAATGTTTGCATGACATTAGTTATTTATATTTTGCCATCACTTAATTATACGTTTAATACATTTAAGTCAAACTAAGGTACATGTGATGGTAGCTAGTTAGTACTCTTACCTGTGATGCCTCCTCCAAACAGCATAATAACCAGACTGTACCATTAAAACTAGAAGTACCAGTTCTAGATCCTTGACTTTAGACAAACAATTCAAAAGACAAAATGTATTTAAAGACCAATCTTTATTTGAAGGTGCCTCTTAACCTGGGATATTAGTTATACAGTAATAGTATTGACAATCTAAAAAAACTGAGCAACTCAACGGTTCACTTTTATATTTCTTATTGTCTAAAGCATTTATTATTTTCATTTTTCCCCTCTCATATTCAGTGTGGACAGATTGAGACAGCGTGGTGTCCAGAGAGCTGCAGAGACTTCAGGGAGAAACCTCCGTGTGATGGACGTCCTGTCTGTTGGTTTGGCCGGAGAGGACTGAGGATCTTTCCTCAGCGAGGAGGACCAGACCTGATGGAGGAGCCCATGCATAGCTAATACCAACTGCACAGGCCTAGTCTGTCACTTTATTTGACTAAATGTGTTTACTTATACATTTAATAGGTTTACACCTTCTGTCCATATGTGCTTTTTATTTAAAACATGTTTGATTCACTTTTGGTTCACATTTCAATAAATTGAATTTGTATTTGCACTCCTTTTGTCCATTATTCTTACTGAAAATGTTAGATTACACATTCACATCTGACTGAAGATTGGCCCCATTTATTTGTGACGTTGCAAACTCTGCGGTACAAGGTACATGTTGTGAAGCTCATAAAGTGAGGCAAATAGAAATAATCAGCTGATGGAGTGTAGATGTGGAAATAGGTGCATTCGATCAGCTGACTATGTGTTCACAATAAAAGTAGTTTCTTAGTGAATGTCCTGTACTGCTCTTAAAATCTCATAACATCAGCTTTTAATTTTTCTCTTGGATGTTCTTCTTGACCCTCAGAGAAGGAGAAAATGTTGAGTCGTGTCTTTCAGGCATGTCCTTTCCTAACAAAAATTACAGGAAACATAAAACATATTATTGCAGAACAAGTGTGTTATTTATGAAAGAGGTGTGTTTGTGTTTAGGGGCTGTAGATATAATTATTTTGTAATGGTAATGTGTTATTTTATTTCAACAGTGAGCTACAAAGACAATCAGATTATGAATGAACAGTATGAAATTCATCAACATTGACATTTTATTATCAAAATAATATTGAACTGTTATCAAAACTTAGTGCAACTGTAGAAGCTTGCTCTGTTGTCTCACTGAAAGAATAACTTTTACCACGTTTTTTACAGACAATATTGAGAGATAAATAGTAGTAGTTCTCACTATGTGTTAAATAGCTTTGCCTTCAATACATTAAATTAGAAAGCTGACAGTCATATTGCTTGTTAACATCTAAATGTAACCCTTTGCATGGAAAAAACCCTCAACTTCACTGATGTGTAGGTGATCTAGTATTTAGTATTGTTTAATGGAATGTATATCAGTGTATTAAAGTCAATACTTCATTTATTTAAACCAATATCTTTCTTGATTCTTTGTACAGTATGAAAAAGAGTCTTTGTACCTGTGCTGAAGTTCACTGCTGTGAGGAGTCCAGTTCTGTCTCTCACTCTCTGGTCCAGCCTGTCTGCATCACCTGGACACTTTAAACAAACAGATATATATGTAAAGAACCATGTCTACAAACAATATAACTTATTCTCTTCTGTTGAACATGTTGGATTGTGTATTGTCCGAGTCAGGGTCCTTTTTATTTTACTGTAACTTTGGAAGTTGTGTTACCAATGCTTACTGTTTATTTGATACCAATTTGGTAATGCAATTAATAAAAACAACAAGATTTGGGTTCGTTCTTCAGATGACTGACGTTAACGTGTAAGCTCAATAATGAACTCCAGCTCAACCATCCATATTGTAATATCTAAGTAATCATCTTGAAATATGACATTAATAATTGTAATATACACACATCTTATTGTGAGGTTGATTTCACATACACTACTTCGACGTTAGCTTGTCTACATACTTCAGCATAGCGGATTTAAATTAACCTTAGCGATGCATACAGTTACTACCTACATAATAAAATATCTCTCTAAGTTACAAGGATGACCTTATTTTACCAACCTCAAACAGAAGCCGTTTGTTCTACAGTATTATCCACTTAACGCTTAACACTTGTCTATTTCGTTTTAACCTTTATACAGTCTATGGTTTTAACTTGCAGGCTACGATTAGCATCGTTAGCACAGATGTAGCTACCACTCGCTTACACGCTAACCCAAGCCTTAACATTCATTACGTAGCTGATTAAAATCATAAACACATAAATAAGTACTCGAATTTCACTTACCGCAAAACCGCATTCATGCACCGTCTGTTTTAACCGCAGGGCGAGTCACAATAGTCCGATATAAGCATGAAGACACGGACCGTTAGCCCCGCAGTCATCCGGTTCGACCTGACTATGGCTGTGACTGTGTGACTGACCCGAGCCTCGTCGTTCTGATAGCTCCGCCCCTTCGCTCCAACCCCCCTCCCTCCCCCCACATCTACAGGTGAAAATTACTTTTGCGACACATTCATCGCAAGAAGTGTAGCAAAAGTCAAGGCCGCAGATTCGTCGATTTATACTGCCACAGAGCAGATTCGTGAAGTTGTAATGACTGATTTGAGAGGTTGTAATAACCAAGTTGCAGTTGTAATGGAAAATATATTTAAAAAATATATATTTTTCTGCAAGTGAACATTTTATCACTAAGTTCATTTTTTTTCTACAAGCTACAAAACTTTTTTGTTTCTTCTGTGACTTCAAATGTGGTTCACAGATACGTGGATATTTTATACAAGTGTAAATGTATGCACACAAGCTCAGATTTCTTTTCTGCAAGTGCTCACATCAGGTTTTACACACTCTCGCATTTTGCACCATATCTACCTTCATAGATACGCCATTGCTATCGCCTATTTTCACATCCAGTACAGTTTGACCTTTTGCAAGGCAGCTTGCAATAAACTGACATCATGTTCTTCCATTGAACACAACAGCACATTGGAGTAGCATGATGGCAGACAACCAGCTTTGTGTATTACTTTAAAAAAACGCTTGAGTTGCAACGATTAGTTGATCATGAGTGATTACTTAAAAAAAACAGACATGATCAGCCTTACCACTCACATGTGGAGATTTCTTGCTTTTCCTTATTTTATTCCATATTAAACTCAATATATTTGAGTTTTGGAATGATATACAAGTCATTGCCTTAGACTTGGAGAAACTGGGGTATTTTCCCATTTATAGACTAAACTATTAATCAAGTCATTAACGATCTGCAGATTAATCAATAATAAAAAATCATCTTTAGTTGCAGCTTCAGCACACACATTTAGTTTGCTGGAAATGTTTTTAGGCTATTTTGTAAAAAGCTTGAACTGGATCAAAACTGAAACATGGATCCTGAATTGAAAAACATTTAAGTGTAGCAAAGTGGAGTACGTACACAAACACGTCCAGACGCCACTATAGCATAGTCTTCACACATTGGAAAACGTTAGTAATCACTATAACAAGTACACTTCAGGTATTCAACAGTGGTACTGAACTGTGGATGGATACACGCATGATCTGCTCATGAATGATGACTCAGCAATATAATGAAGGAGTTAGCCATTTATGTGAGTTTAAGTAGGCTAACAGGGGCATGCACCTTTTTTTTTAATGCAAAGATATTGCGAAGGAATGATTCACATGTTTTAACTAAGCACCAAAAACGACGTCTTCATACTGTTTGTTTTGTAGGACCAACAGTCCCAGAGCCAAACAAAAGTAATATCTATTACTACATAACACCATAACATTAAAGAAGCTGGAACAAGGGAATGTTATGGTATGTAATACAATGGTATTTTTGTTTCAAATGTATGATAGATGGATGATCTTTTCTATAATGTAACTGATGAATTGTTGAAGCTCTAGTGGCGTGTTGCTGTAGTCACCAGCTGAGACACGTTAGCATCAGATCTATGACACACAAAGAGGCCGTGTTAACAATGGGACGTCTATTAGCTAATACCCAGTGGCAGTCATCAATCATTTGCTGTAAGGGAACTGATTCTGACCTTAGTGATGGATTGGGTAATGGCCCTGTTGTGAAATCATTTTATACAACAGCAGAGCAGTCCGTCAATCAAGAAAATAGCCATCAGATTGTTGAAAACTTAAATAATTGTTAGTTGCAGTCTAACAGCAGACTTTATTTCCCCTTCCTGCCACTTGAAAAAGAGGAAGAGCTTTCTTCTGATTGGTTACACATCATTTTGCAGATTCATCACAGATTTACAGACAGTTTATGATTCACCATTAGTTCACTTCCACTGTTCAGAGACTTGAGTGATTTGTCACAGTGGTACAAACTTAAAGATCTCTAAAGGTTATTAGAATAAGTGTATCTGGGGAGATGGATTGCCGTCTTGGATATTTGTGGTGTCTGTCTGTCTGTCTGTCTGTCTGTCTGTCTGTGTGTGTGTGTGTGCACATATATTCAGTGAGACCCTTGGCTCTTCGATGTGATCTAAATGCATCTGGCTGAAGGCCAGTGTTTCCATGCTGACATGGGTCTACCTTCTCACCATCATCTCAGATATTAGAGACAAGTCAAATGAGCAATAATGCAGGGTACAAATACTTTGTTGCAAGTAAAAGTAATGATAAATCTTACTGTCGTAAAAGTATCAGAAGTAAAAACAGATGTACAATATTTCCAAAACTAAAATGATGTATAACGGTGCGTCTACACAGCAGCGTTAAAAAAATCTTGAAACGCTTCTGCCCATTCACTTTGAATGGGGTGACGTCACTTTCCCTCACTTTTCGCCGAAATGGATTGTGGGCAGGCGAGCGGAGATTTTCAGGATTTTGAGGATTCAAAGTTGAACAATGTTCAACTTTTGAGGCTGAGGTGGAAGCGTCAGCCAATCAAATCCCGTGTACGCAAATCTGACAGTTCAAGCTCTAGCCAATCAAACGGCGTGTATGCTGGGAGAGACATACCGCAGGTCATTTCCTCAAATTCCAAAAAATGGAGGAGAAATTAGCGGTAGCGAATCAATCACCCGGTGCTTTATGACCAGACCTACCGGGATATAAACCGGAGGAGCCAGGCATGGAGGGAGGTGGCAGAGACAGTGGTAGGTTTTCGCCTGTTTTGGGGAGTTTATATCCAGTTTACTTCGGGCTTTTTTGCTTCGTATGTCGCGGGCGGGAGATTCATGTGATTGGTTGCTCGCAAAAAATCCTCAAGCTTCAGATACGCCCACCTCCAAGATTCTTTTAACGCTGCTGTGTAGACGTACCGTTATGCAGATTGGATTTAGACTATACGTTACTGGATTATAATTATTTGATGATTGTTTTCATAACTTGAAAGCAGTTGCAGCTGGTTAAGGGTGAAACTAATTTAAAAAATAATATATGATAATGTACTTGTTTTGTACTTATGTTAATTTGCTAAATAGGTTAGGCTGTTGTATAAAATACTTTAATCTCAAATAGAGTGTTGAGTAGGAGTATACAGTAGGATGAAATGGAAATACTTTGGTCCATGTATCTAGAAGACCTACAGTATTTTCTAAATGTCCTCAGCTACATTCCGTCACTCCTTTAAACTGTGTGAGCCTCAGGAGGAAGGGAGAGAATCTGCATTAAAGACTACATAATGTGACCTTTTCCACAGACTCGGGTCAGCGGGTGGATCTATGGCATCGTCCGGGGCTAACGCCTACATTGACCGGCGTATCAATCGTTATGGATCAGAGTTATAACAGAGTAATACATGAGGCAGGTTAACTTTCAGACAGCCGGTTTGTAGCTAGGTAACGTTAGCCATCTGTCTAGCCATCCAGCCTCAATCTGTTGTAATTTAAAACGTTAGCTAACATTAGTGCCGACCTAATAAATGTACATGGAATATTTCAGCAAGCAAACTGGCCGAACTGAAAGTATACCGTCTCCTCAAAAGATGAGAATAACGTCGTGGAACAGGTTAAGGTTACCTCGAGTCAGTAAATAAGGAGCTTCTTTGTGCTTGTTGTGAGCAGGCCAGCTGCATAGCAAACTTTAGCTTCTCATTGACGGAAAACCCCGAGGCGAGCCCGATTAAAGAACGGTATACTTACTCCTCGTGAATCTATGAGTAAGGAAACTTCATTTTGTGGAGATGCAACGTTGATGTTTTGTAAAAAAAAATGAAGAGACCATCCCCGGTGTTGGCTCTCCGTGCTGCTGCTGTCTGGCTACCGCAGCAACAATTGTTGCGAATGCGCAGAGCGAGCCTGAGGACCCCCGGATCTGCATTTAGGCATCAGTGGTAAACTCCTGCCCGATAATGCCATCGACTGAAGCTCAGAGGTAGTAATCAGATCTAGTAGCAGAACCACTGTGAAAAATACTGTTACAAGAAATACAAGGTCTTGAATTCAAAGAACTAACTTCGCTCGGTATGCAGAATGGCCCATCCCATAATAATCTACTTTATATCACTGGATTGTAATTGTGTGTTCGGCACTTTAATGTTGCAGCTGATAGAGTTGAAGATATAATATAATTACTTGACATACTGCTGTAACTTTATGTTTATTAATACAAGTACAGTCTTTGAGTGAATGTCCTAAAGTTCTGGGGGGGCGTGTGGCGCAGTGGATAGAGCCTTGGTATGGGGATCAGATGGTTCAGACAGGTTCAAACCCCACTGCAGTCAGCATGTCGTTGTGTCCCTGGGCAAGACACTTCACCCGAAATTGCTCCTGTGGGGATTGCCCACAGTATTGAGTATGTAAGTCGCTTTGGTTAAAAGCGTCTAACAAGTAACATGTAATGTAATGTACTTTCCACCACCAATGGGAATAGGCAATGATGCAAGAAGTGTTCAGAGCATCAGCACAATACTAAAATGCAGTCAGGGGAGGCAGAGCCTCACCTGTCATACTCCAATGTAACGGAAAAACAACTAAAGAAAAACTAAATAGTAATAATAATAAAATGTCTCCACTGATCTGTGTTGTAAGTGTGATTTATGTATGATTCCAATCGCTTTTTACAGTCAAAATCAGCAAATTTGCCGAACTCCGCTACGGGAGCGATGAGAAGTGAGGCAGGGACGAGCTCTGCCTCTCGTAGCCCACAGTAACGGCCCCTACACACGGCGGCGTGCGTTGACGCTTCAACGCTTCTGCCCATTCACTTTGAATGGGGTGACGTCACGATTCGCATTGTGGGAGCAAAGCGTAGCTTTTCTCGCGGTGCTCGCTGCAAAAGTAGAGCAATGTTCTACTTATGAAGCTGAGGCGGAGGCGTCAGCCAATCAAATCCCGCGTATGCAAATCTGCCAGTACAAGCGCGAGCCAATCAAACCGCGTGTATGCTGGGAGAGCCAGACCGCAGTTCATTTCCTCATATGCCAAAAAATGGAGGAGAAAATAGATAGATAGATAGATAGATCGATAGATCGTACTTTATTGATCCCAAATTGGGAAATTGTTTTTGTTACAGCAGCATAAAAGGCATTTTACAATAAAACAAAATATACAAGAATAGAAATAAAATAAAATAAAATATAAAATAAAATATAAAATATACATGTCAAAATACAAAATAGAAAATATACATACAGATATTATATATATATATATATATATATATACAAATATACAAATATATATATATTCAAAATATATGGAATTATGGAGTATTAAATATGAAACAGATTATGTGTGAGTAAAATGTACAAGGTGGTTTTATTTCTAGAGAAACTATGGAGCAGAGAGTTCTCTTCCAGCCAGAGGTGATTTGTTGTACAGTGTTATTGCAGTGGGCAGGAATGTTTTCCAGTATCTGTCCTTGTGACAGGGGAGCTGCAGCAGTCTGTTGGAGAAGGAGCTCCGTTGACTGTCCAGCTGCAGGTGGAGAGGATGGGTGGGGTTATCCATGATGGACAACAGCCTGTTCAGTGTCCTCCTCTCCACCACAGCTTCAAAGGGTTCCAGCTTGATGCCGATGACTGACCCAGCTTTCCTGATCAGTTTATTGATCCTGCAGGTGTCACCGGCTCTGATGCTGCCCCCCCAGCAGACCGCAGCAAAGAAGAGTGCACTAGCCACAACAGACTGATAGAAGATCTCCAGCATCTTACTGCATACGTTGAAGGATCTCAGCTTCCTCAGAAAATAGAGTCTGCTCATCCCCTTCTTGTACACAGCGTCAGTGTTGATCCTCCAGTTCAGCCCATTGTCTAAGTGCACTCCCAGGTACTTGTAGACCTCCACAACTGCCACATCCTCTCCCAGAATGCACAGGGGCAGAGGAGGAGATGTCCTCTTCCTCCTGAAATCAATGACCATCTCTCTGGTCTTGGCCACATTCAAAAGCAGATGATTTCTTCCAGTCCACTCAACAAAATCACCCACCAGCGCTCTGTACTCCTCCTCCCGTCCATCCCTTATACACCCTACCACTGCAGAGTCATCCGAAAACTTCTGCAGGTGGCATGACTCTGAGTTGTATAGAAAGTCAGAGGTGTATAAGGTGAACAGGAAAGGAGACAGCACAGTCCCCTGTGGGGCTCCAATACTACCAACCACCACATCAGACAGCACACTGCCCAGCCGGACGTACTGTGGTCTGTCCGTGAGGTAGTTGGTAATCCAGGAGATGGTGGACGAGTTTACCCTCATAGCCTGCAGCTTGTCACTCAGTAGCCGAGGCTGGATCGTGTTGAATGCACTGGAGAAATCAAAAAAGGTGATTCTCACAGTGCAACCCGATCCATTCAGGTATGAGTGAGCACGCTGCAGCAGGTAAATAATGGCATCGTCCACCCCCAGGTGAGGCTGGTAGGCAAATTGCAGAGGGTCAAGGAATGATCTCACCTGCGGTCTGAGATGGGCCAAGACCAGTCTCTCAAGCACCTTCATCACATGAGATGTGAGTGCTACAGGGCGATAGTCATTGAGCCCAGAAGGAGTTGTCTTAATCGTAGCGGTAGGGAATCACCCGGTGCTTTCAGTCCCTGTTCACCTACCGGGATACAAACCGGAGGAGCCAGGCATGGAGGGAGGTGGCAGAGACAGTGGGTGAAACTGGTAGGTTTTCGCCTGTTTGGGGAGTTGTGTTTATATCCAGTGTACTTCGTTTGAATGGACAGCTAGCAGGCATCGACAGTATTTAGCCAGCATGGAATGTTGTATAAAATAGCACCATAGACATTAATTAAAAATCGCTTTTTAGACATGAATGTCTATGGTGAGATTCATCCACAGGAGCCTTTTTAAAGCCTTTTTACCCGGGGGAGACACGGGAGATTCATGTGATTGGTTGTTGGTCTGCGTCACGCAGCCTACACGCGGCGTGCGTTGCCGCTTGGCGGTGGGCGTGTCTTGAGCTTGGGGAGTTTACGCGAGCAACGCGACCAACAACCAATCACATGAATATCCCGCCCTGGACATACAAAGCAAAAAAGCCCGGTTCTTCTATCCACTCTAGCCAAAATGGATGCCGGTTTGGTAGCAAGGGTGGCATTGGTATATGCATTGTATCTCGGGAGGCGACGTCGTGTGCGTCGCTGTTGGGTACATCCAATACTCCGAAAACGTCTGCAACGGGGAGAATACCACGTTCTGGTCCAAGAGCTCCGTCTGGATGACGAACTGTTTCTGCAGTACTTCAGAATGAGTAAAGGCCATTTCGACGAGTTGCTCGGCAAAGTGGGTCCACTGATAACAAAGGCGGACACCAACATGCGTTTGTCAATCGGACCCGCCGAGCGACTCGCCATCTGCCTACGGTATGTTTTGTGTATTTCTACTTCTTTAATCTGACTCTGTATAGAAAGAGAGAGAATGCATGCCATGGATGAATGATGAATGAAGTCTGTGATTTAGTTCAGATGGATGACATTAATTAAGATAGCTAGGTTAACACAGTATTGCTCCCCTGTGTGTGTGTGTGTGTGTGTGTGTGTGTGTGTGTGTGTGTGTGTGTGTGTGTGTGCGTGTGTGTGGGGTCTGTGTGTGTGTGTGGGGTCTGTGTGCGTGTATGGTCTGTGTGTGTGTGTGTGCGCGTGTGTGTGGGGTCTGTGTGCGTGTCTGTGGTCTGTGTGCGTGTGTGGGGTCTGTGTGCGTGTCTGTGGTCTGTGTGCGTGTCTGTGGTCTGTGTGTGTGTGTGGGGTCTGTGTGTGTGTGTGGGGTCTGTGTGTGTGTGGGGGGTCTGTGTGTGTGGGGTCTGTGTGCGTGTCTGTGGTCTGTGTGCGTGTGTGGGGTCTGTGTGCGTGTCTGTGGTCTGTGTGCGTGTCTGTGGTCTGTGTGTGTGTGTGGGGTCTGTGTGTGTGTGTGGGGTCTGTGTGTGTGTGTGTGTGGGGTCTGAAATTGTTTTATTTTTTAAATCATGTATATTACTTTTTTCTCAGGTACCTGGCAACCGGTGACTCATACAGGACCATAGCATTCAGCTATAGGGTTGGTCATATAACAGTGGCAGTCATCGTCAGGGAGGTTGCGGGTGCCATCTGGAGATGGAGGACTGGAGAGCCATCGCTGCTGAGTTTCAGGAGATCTGGAACATTCCAAATTGTGTTGGTGCCATTGATGGGAAGCACGTGGTGATCCAGGCTCCAGCTAATTCTGGGTCCCTCTACTTCAATTACAAGTCCACCCACTCCTTGGTACTGCTGGCTGTCGTGGATGCCCAGTACCTCTTCAGGGTAGTGGATGTCGGAGGCTTTGGAAGGAGCAGCGACAGTGGGAGCCTGCGGAATTCCGCTTTTGGAGAGAGCCTCCGAGATGGCAGTCTGCAGCTACCACCTGACACCGTCATCCCAGGAGCAGAGCGGCTGGGCCTTCTTCCCCATGTGTTTGTTGGAGATGAAGCTTTTCCGCTGCTGGACAACCTGCTGCGTCCATTCCCTGGACGCCAGATCACACGCGAGAAGAGGATGTACAACTACCGCCTCAGCCGGGCCAGGTTGGTGGTTGAATGTGCGTTTGGCATCCTCTCATCCCAGTGGAGAATGTTCAGGCGTGTCATCACCACCAGCCCGGAGGTAACAGAGCTGTGTGTGAAGGCCGCCTGTGTGTTGCACAACTTCCTCCGCAGGAAGACGATAGGAAGGCCATCATGCACACCTCTTGCAGAGTCCACGGATGAAGCTCCAGATACTCCAACCCTGTGTGATGCACCGAGGATGGGCTCCAACAATGCCACACGCAGATCGCTCCAACTGCGGGAGACCTTCAGCTCCTATTTTAATGAGGAGGGTGCAGTGCCATGGCAGCAGTATGTGGTGTAGGGTCACCATGGCTCTTTTAAGAGCCTCCAAACCAAAAGCTCTTTTAAGAGCTACCCATATTTTCTTTAAAAAGCAAATATTCCAAATGAGCCATTTAAAAATAAAACATTCCTAATAAAAATGTTTCTTGAATTGATATTATGATATTGCTAACAACCTTTTTCCTTCAGCCCTGTTTTTACTGATAAACCACTCATAATTTCAATAGGTTTTCAAATGGACAATTGTACAGAAGACAGCACATTATATATCAACATACATGAAGCTTCTGCTATGTTGCAACTGACAAACCACATGAACAAGTGAAGACACAGTATAGCCATAACATACTTTTTAAATAACTTTTATTTATGTAAGTGTGTGATGAGTGGATAAGTGTAAAACATGTAGTGTGGTGTAGTATGTGTGTGAATTACAAAAAAAAAAATCAGTTCTCTTCCATCTCCTGCTCTGCCTCAAAAATGGATTTGTATATTTCAAATCGCACTCTTGTCCTCTTTGCAATTGACAGCCTTCGCATGGCAGGCAAGAGGCTCCTGAAAAATAACTCATCCTCATCCTCCACCAACACCACTACTGGTGGGGGTGGTGGAGGATGAGGTTGAGGTGGTGGCATGAACAGAGGACTGATGGCTGACATCAAGCCTTTTTCAAAGGAGGACATCTCCCTTCCCCTTCTCCTTTTTCCCCGGTCCCGGTCCTCAACAATCGCTGGCTGACTGTTGGCTGGCTTTCTAGCTGGCTCTCTGCCTCTGGCACCAGGTTGGATGGAGGCAGGGTTTGCCGGGGGACATTGCTGGACGTCTCACGGTCAATGATAAATGGGGTTAAAAACCCCATCACTGCCGTGAAACGCCAGGGCTTATATCCCCCGGACGACCCTGCCCCGCTTCTCTTTGCCTCTTTCTCCCTTGTTTTCTCCTTTCTGAATCTGTCCCTCAGTGACTTCCATTTTGTCCTGCATTACTTCCTCTAATGAAATGAAATGAAATAATAAAGTTAATTTCTGGAATTACTTGAAGAATTTACTAAAGTGTTCCTCCATTAATGAAAACCAAATCCCTTTATCACTGTCAATTGCATAAAAGGTTTTACATGTCACACTTTATATGATGAACATGTATGACATTAATGTCTATGGTGCTATTTTATGCAACATTCATGCTACATCCATGCTGGCTAAATATACTGTCTATGCTTGCTAGCTGTCCATTCAAACGAAGTACACTGGATATAAACTCCCCAAACAGGCGAAAACCTACCAGTTTCACCCACTGTTTCTGCCACCTCCCTCCATGCCTGGCTCCTCCGGTTTGTATCCCTGTATGTGAAGAGGGACTGGTCATATAGTACCGGGTGATTCCCTACCGCCACTATAATTTTCTCCTCCATTTTTGGAAATATGGGAAATGAACTGCGGTCTGGCTCTCCCAACATACACGCGGTTTGATTGGCTAGCGCTTGAACTGTCAGATTTGCATACGCGGGATTTGATTGGCTGACGCCTCCGCCTCAGCTTCAAAAGTAGAACATTGCTCTACTTTTGCAGCGAGCACCACGAGAAAAGCTACGCTTTGCTCCCACAATGCAGTTCGGCGAATCGTGACGTCACCCCATTCAAAGTGAATGGGCAGAAGCGTTGAAGCGCCACCGCACGCCGCCATGTGTAGGGGCCGTAACTTGCTGGAGCACGGGCACTAATTTAGCGCGGGCACTTATTTTGTGAGCGCGCTCAAGCCAGTTACTGTGGGGTGAGGTGAGGCACAGATGAGCTCTGCCTCACCTCAGAATGTGTCACCCCACAGAAACTGGCTGGAAAGCGGGCACTAAGCGCATGCCTGTTACCATCTCACTGTAGGTCACCAATGTAATGTTTGTAGATCCCTTTATTACATTTCATCCTCGCCATCCATAGTCTCTAAATAACTTATTTCACGTATATATGATATTTAGGCTCGCTGGTCTCATCGTACAACGGCAATGAAAAAAGCACCAGGAGAGGCAGCCATAACCTCTGCCGCACTGAAGGGGGCGCACGTGAGCCCACAGGTTCTTGTTGCTACTGTAATTCTACGCAGAGACGGTAGACGCAAACAACAAACTAGACTTTTGAAACTACAGGAAGATAAGGAGGACTTTTACAAAAAAGTAATAGAGATTGTTGTCCAGAAGGATAGCATGGACTTCATCTTCAAGTCAAGGTAAGACCACATTTGTAATGAAAATGGGATCTTACTAAGAAAGAACAATCCAATATTTAGATTTTGGGTATCCTTTTGTTGAACGGTCTGTTTAAAATGAATCGAAGCATCAGACTAAAAAAGCTTTTGAAAATAACCGAATATTTCGATTAAGGTCAAAATATAATATTTGTAAATCTGACTCAGTGAGTCAGTGCCTCACCAGCCATGAGCCTCACCGCACGTCACTGTAAGTAGCATAACCCCTTTTGGTAATGCATCATATTAAAGTATATTTAGTCAATTCCTTGATTTAGTTTGATTTCAGAAAAAGAAGGAAACGATATAAGGGAGGTCCCTAAACACAAAAGCAGTTTTTATAAAAATGAAGGAAACCTATTTACATAAGGCGCGTTCACACCAAGTTCTTTTCCCACAATAGTTCATGAGAACTCAGTTCATGAGAACTCTTTTAGTTCTGATGAACTAAAGCAGATCTCGTTCACACCGCAATGAGTTCCTGGGGGTGGATTAGGCAAATGAAGCCGCTGACGTCACTTCTTCTTCTTCTGCTTTGGGTCCCCGGCCGGAAGTCCCCGGAGTTGGGGACTGGCTTCAGTAGAAGCTGCTGGGACTCCCAGCAGCTTCTACTGAAGCCTTCCGAGTAAATCGCCAGAACGCCGACACCTCCTCATCTCCACCGCTCCTATGTTTTCTTTTGTGTTGCCATAAGTTAGTCTCTCTGCGTTTGTGCGCTGGGCTAATGCTAATAATGCTAATGCGAGGATAATAAAATGGCGGCTTCACAAAACTTTTTTGGAGTTTTACGGGGCGTGGTTTGCATTCCGCCCAGCCAATCAGACATAGGAACATTTTTCTCCCACGAAAGTCCCTGCAGGGACTGAAAAGGGGGGGAAAATGGTTCTGATGAACTAATTTAGTTCAGGGGGCTTTTTGGTGTGAACGCAAATATATCTGAGTTCTGATTAACTATTGTGGGAAAAGTACTCCGGTAGGAACGTGCCAATTGTGTATTTTAACCCCACAAATAATACATTGAAATGAACAATATGATGGCTTTCCATAATATATGATACATTATATAATAGACTGAATAATTGCGATAAACCATTTAAAAACAGATCAAACAAAGCAATACAAACTGTAATAAAGTATGGAAATAAATATGAACTGAGATCTGTTTTATTTTCTACCAAACCACTTTTAACTATATTTATAAATGTATATGTCTCTCATCACCCAACATCGAACTAAGATTAAGAAACTGATTCAAGAGTCAGTAAAAAAAGTACAAGTGAATTTAACTCAAAAGTAAATGGCAAAAAAGAATGAAAGTATGGTACGTATATTTATTAGAATGACAGCAGCTAAGAGTGAACGTATTATTCTGAGTACAGATGGATGGCATGCAGCAAGAGCATACAGGAACTCATGGCTGTTCCAGACACAGTGCACATGTGTAAATAACATTTGAAGCTAAACAAAGTTATTACTGTCACAGTATTTGTCAAGTCACTATATCAGCAAATGATACACAAATACATTAACGGAATATGAGCACAAAAACAATATTAACAACAATCATACTAAATATAATAACAGTCCTGTGTGATGTCAGTGTGCTCATACAGGCTGCTTCTTCAGCCACACGTACAACTGTGCTTTTCACCTGCTTCAGGTATGAGCTTCAAACTAACAGGAGCATTCAGGTTTGTGTAGGTGTCCCAGTCATATACAGTATTTCAAAAGCTTTTCCACTTCACTTCTTTTTTCCTTCTTCACTAAAGCTTAGCATTTGATGCATTAGACCGCAAAACAACTAAGTATTGTGACCATTTACAAAAATAAACATTGCTGCTAGACATTGATAAAACATTGTATGATATGTTTAACTACTCTTCTAAAGATCCTTCTATATTGGATGTCACAGTTATAAAAAACAAATCAATGTAGACATGTGCGTACACAGAACAGAACGTGTTTCTCTGAAAAGTGTCAAAGTTTGGTTTGTTGAACATGGCTTAGCATCTAAAGATACTTTTAGAATTAAATGAAACATCAGATATACTATACAATATCCTGCTGATACAACAACATTGAAAATAATCTATTCTATTTGTCATTGCCGTCTGGCCTCTCAGAATCTATTCACATTGAGCTTTCTCCACACAATATCAACATATTTCACAACCTGCTAACTCAATATGTTTCTCTTCTTTTTCATCTTAAACACCAACTGTTTGTTTTCTTAATAATGGCTGAAACTAGTAACACTTGACATTAAAACCAACACTCAATATTAAAATAACACGTTACAAGCTAACCATGTCAGCACAAGATCAGATTTTGATTCCGTTTTCCTAAATATAAAATGATGATCTAAACTTCTGTATTGTGCCTGATATGAACAGTTTGTGGTGATCTTAACTCCATTCAGGGGAACATACAACATGTGCACAATGGAAGGGGCTTCTTTAAGATCATGAGCACCTGTTACATTGTAAAGATCAATCAGTGACACATTCAAAAACAAATAAAGAAAGCTCTACCATTTACAAGAAGATATTCAGATGATCTAGGGAATGCAGAAGTGTCTCACGATAAAGACAAAGGTCTATATGAACATAGAGACCTGCAACATACACAATGTAGAAAGTGAGAGCAGAGGCCTTCTGTTCTGGTAGAGTATACCTGAAGTATAATAAAGATCAAGATGTGAACACCAGCCGTCACATGGTGATAGAAATCTAAGCACCATCACAGCAGTCTAATATCTCCTCTTTGACCCCACCTCATACAAACAGGCCAATATCTATTAGAAATAGAACAAATAAATAAAAAACACATCACAACATGTGCAAACTAAATAAATTAAAACATCTCTGAATGAGTAGCAGTGCATTCAGATATTCTGGCCTTGTATAAAGTAAGGCACCAGAGGTTTCCAAAATTCACTTGGTATATAGTATATACGTATAAAACAACTCAATTCTTCAAGTGTATTAAAGGCAGTCCATCAGAGTGCATACAACAGATACTGGAGTCGTGGAGGGGGGGCTCTCAGGCTAGAGCACCGGTCATCTTCTGCAGCAACGGGATCTGAGGAAAAAGGACAAACCTGCCATTAATCTCTGAAACACTCATTCTTCCAGAACTAAACTGGATTGCCTTCATGACCTACATTTTTTCCATTCACTGTTTTATTTGAAGGTTTTTCCTGAAGGTTCCACTGGCTGATTTGAACTCCTTTTCGGGCTCCGATTGGATACAAAAGCTGAGATCATGTGTGAATGGTTGAATGCTGACTTTGATATAAGTCATAAAGACTGGAAAAGCGCTTTTAAAATGTAGTCTACTTAACCTTTACAAGTTTCACTGTCAATGTAATAGTGTTCTGTGTTTTCTGACAGCAATATAGAAGTATCTTGTAATATAAGAATGTTTCCTAAACCTGTAGTTGGCTCGATGGTAATGACTGCAACCAGAGGCATTCCTTTTCTTTTCTTCCCCTTTTCTCTCCCTCATAATAAGGCAAAACTTCAAGTGGTATTTGACTGTCTTAGTGTCACATTACATGTACTACTCATTGAAGTCCAACTAAGCCTGTGCAAACTGTTGTTGTAAAAAAATAAAAACCCTGATGACGTCATCACAGTTATCTCTGATCAGGTCTTGGAGACAACACATTTTATTTTTTTTACAGATAATCTGCGTTATGAAGTTTTAAAAGATAAGGTCCTTTACAAGTCAGAACTGGTCTTCCCAGGATTATAAGCGTGCTACTCTGAATTTAAACAGATGTCTCTCAGTAATACCCCAACTTCATGAAGGTGCAATATCCAGTCACTGGAATACCTCGTTAACTAATGCTTGATTGGAAAATACAACAATCCACCAACAACAGGCTGTTTTTTTTTTAACATCTTTCAGTCATATCCAACAAAGCTACGTAAATATACTCTTTGTTCTAATCCTACACACACACAAAAGCATTTAATCGCATCTTGTTCAATATGCTGATCCCTCATGCATTTCATGTCTTAGTAACACTACACAGACATTGTAATTGTAACTGTTATGAAGTTATTATCGAGCTCACCTTTAACAGGTCCACTCCAGTGAGAGCATTGACAGACACAGGAAGTTCAGCCAGAAGGCGGGTGACCTCGCCCGTCACGCGGCTGCTCTCCCCACTCAGGATGACGATCTCATTGGTCCTGGCTAACGGCGCTGCCACCTTAGCAGCAATCTGCAAACATATGGTTATGGGTTTAATGTAAGTAGGTAACAATCAAAGTCTCCCACATGGAGTTCTCATGGATCATGTGATACATGTTGTAGTTATAGTCTCATGACTCAGGGGTCATGTGATCCCATTATAAACATGAGAGCTGTCATTTTTTTTTTATGTTTTGAATTGGGGTCTGGGTCTAGAATATATTAGTAGTTACTAGTGTAAAATACATTCTAGTTTCCTAAAACTTAAGCATTCTACTGCTTTCTCCGCGGATTAAACAAACAAAACATACAAAATATAACAAAGATTATAGATGCTGATAGGCAGATTCAAAGTCTTGTGGCAGTAGCTCTGTATTTTAGATCTGAAGCAATTGGAGAAGAACTATATCTATTCATGTACTCATTTCAGCAGAAACTCTTCCTGGTGTGGGAATCATGCATGTTATAAAAAGTAATAAGCATGCAATAAACCATTAAACTCAATAATCTCTTACCATAGGCAGGGCCTCGAGCACCAGCGCAGTCTTAGCTGCCTCTCCGTACAGCTGGTAGGCCTCGGCCTTCAGTCTCATCCTCTCCGCCTCCGCCTTGCCCACTGCCTCGATGGAGCACGCCTCTGCCTCACCGATCCTTCTGATCCTCTCTGCTTGAGCCTGTGCTAACAGCACCGCCTTTGTCCTGATGAAGGGGAAACACAAAGGTTAACATCACTGATTCCTCTTACTATCAAAAACACATCGCACTATAGCCTGCTTTCTAGGGATGCTCCGATCGATCGGCCACCTATCGATATCGGCCGATACTCACTCTCTACCGATCGATCGGTGCTCTCTAAAAATGCCGATCGCGAGAGCCGATCGCATGACATAAAATTATGACGTAAAATACATGACACTTTTCTCTGTGCGCGGCAAAACAAGCTCGCCAAAATGGCTTCACCAGTCTGGCAGTATTTTAAGGTGTCCGAAAATGACAATAAAATAGCGGTATGCAACGTGTGTGAAGTAGAAATCCTGCAGCTCCACCCGCTGTGACGGACCGGTGAGCGGAGCAACACACACACTAACGAACGGTACGTCCACACAGCACCGTTAAAAAAATCTTCCAACGCTTCTGCCCATTCACTTTGAATGGGGTGACGTCACTTTGCCTCACTTTTCGCCGACCGAACTGCATTGTGGGAAGCAAAGCGGAGATTTCCAGGCATCTCAGGCTTCAAAAGTTGAGCAATGTTCAACTTTTGAAGCTTCTGAAGCTTTCGGTGGAAGCGTCAGCCAATCAAATCATATGCCAGTACAAGCTCTAGCCAATCAAACCGCTGCTTGTGTGTCAGGGGCGGGAGATTCATGTGATTTGTTGTTGGTCGAGCTTCAGACACGCCCGCCGGCAAGCTTTTTCCAAAGCCGCTGTGTGGACGGGCCGTAAGAGTTAGACCTTACACACTTAGCTATTTGATCTACCTCTGGAACAAGCTAAACTAGTTATAAATATGTTTATTCTTCACTGTCGGGTCACTCATTACTGGATCAGTGAGTTGCATGAGATACTGACAGGCAGTCAGGAGAGAGGGAGAGAGGGAGAGAGGAAAAGAGAGCGCTTCCGCTCATTTCTCCCGTGTTATTATCCAAAGTTAATGTAAACTTGAATAATGTACTTCATTTGAATGTAACAATTATGTTGGTTGTTGTTTGTGGAAGCGTCAGTGAATGAGCCCCATTAACTGAGTTTTAAACATCACTTTAAATGGAAGTTCCCACACTCGATCGGATCGGCGATCGGTAGCGGCCGATACTGATTCCGTCGATCGGCCCCAAAATTGGCGATCAGAGCATCCCTACTGCTTTATTCTGACTTATGATCATATCATGTTTCCATATATTTGGGATCATTTGCCTGGCTAAAGTTCGACCCAAAGCACAACTAATTACTACAAGCAAAATGTATGCCGAGTGACTGTTACACTTTGAAAAGTGAAACAGTGAGTACTCGGCTGTTGGTTATATACATTCAAGCATGTGTGACAGCTAATCATCCAGCCCACTGGGAAGTCCTTAAGAAAAACCAAACCTCTTTACAGGGCCGGTGCTGAGCTACTCTCTGGGAAGGTTACATGCTGATGTTATTCCAAAGAAGACACCAAAGCTGGAATATTGCTACTGTAGTTGTTGCACGAGAAGAGGGAGGTTTTTTTTACACTGGTGTTAGTTCTCTCAGTCATCCTGCATTTTCTACAGATTGTTGATCCTGGTTATTACAGCTCATTTAATGCCCCTTTACGGAAAGGTTCCCACTCACTTGTGCCCTTCAGCAATCTGCTGCATTCTGTAGGCCTCGGCCTCAGCGGGCCTCTTCACTGTGGCGATGAGCTCCTTGTCTGTCCGCTCAATCTCCCTCTCCCCGATGGTGATCTGCTTCTTCCTCTGCACCACCTGGATCTCAATCTCCTCCAGGCGGATCTTCTGCTGCTCCTTAGCTGCCTGCAGCTCGTACGCCAGCTGGGCCTCTGCTTTCTGAAAACACCAGCAAATAGAACGTCACACACACACCTGAGGTAACACACATTATGTTTGAAACCTATTTTCAACAGTGCCCACCTTGGTGTTGACTTCCTGGTTGAAGGATGCTTTATTCAGCTCCAGTTCTCGTTTGGAGTCGGCCATCTTGGTGTCAGCCTGGAATTTGACGTCCATCATCTCCCTCTTACATTCTGCTTCCTATGTGACAATATATAAGTAAAGCAGTGGTCAGTTAATTGTTCTGTACGAAATAATCAATTTCTCTGAATCTCCCACCTGCTAATGCCTCCTTACCCGTATCCCAGCATCCCTCTCTGCTTCAGCCACGCCAATGTCTGCATCCCTCTGCACAGCTGCAGTCTGCGTCTTCCCCAGGGAGCTCAGGTAGTCCAGTTTATCGTACACATCCTACACACACACGCACACGCACACACACACACACACACACACACAAAAAACACGATGTATTTAAATATTTTGAAATGTCCATAAAAAGGCTGGACTGAAGAGAAGTGAAGAGGTATTTTAGAAGGTCTGAGGAGCCAGGTTTCTTTGTTTTGTAGTGAGCATTGTTAACACATAATCCTCCTTTCTGAACACTGACTGGTGTTCTCTACTAGGATAGAACCTCCATCTGTGCGCAGCAGCAGATTATTGATTTATACACCTGCTCTGAAGACTTGCCGACACGCCAGTGCCTCATTAATTAAAACAATGACTAAGTCAGCATACTATCACCTTAGGAACATATCTAATAGACTGGACTACTGTAATGGTGTCTTTACAGGTCTCACTAAAAGATCTATTAGAAAGCTGCAGCTGATTCAGAACGCTGCTGCTCGAGTCCTCACTAACACTAAGAAAGTGGATCACATCACTCCAGTTCTGAAGTCTTTACACTGGCTTCCTGTGTGTCAAAGAATTTATTTCATAATACTGCTGCTGGTTTATAAAGCATTGAATGGTTTAGGCCCAAAATACATTTCTGACCTACTGCTAAATTATGAACCATCCAGATCTCTCAGGTCTTCAGGGACTGGTCAGCTTTCTGTCCCCAGAGTCAGAACTAAACCTGGAGAAGTTCAGTTATTATGATCCAAATATCTAAACTCCCAGAAACCTGCAGGTCCGCTGCAACTATTTTTACTTTTAAATCCAGGCTGAAGACATATCAACCAATGTAATGTTTTTCATTTCTGTAAAGCACTTTGAATAGCCTTGTATTGAAAGGCGCTATATAAATAAACTGGCCTTGCCTGCCTTACATGTTTTGAATTGGGATGAAAAAAATGTATATGTTCAATTAAAGACAACCATCAAATGTTTAAGGCCTCACAAATGAGTTATCTGATCATGATCGCAGGAAACATCTCGGCCCGGACTAATGGATGTGAAAGAAATAAACTCTTAGGGTTTGAAGATAAGCACTTTGGTCAGCTGCTGTGTCTGCACCACACTGCAATTAGTTCTTACAACAACAGCTCACTGTACAGAAAGAGAGAGCATCCTGCCAGTAAATCATTAGAGATATGGAAAATAAGAGATGACTTCTCTAATGAGCAGCAGCCTCCACGGTAGATACATCCCATTTGAAAGATTAAAAACAAGAGGAGGTGAGTGTTGATTCACGTTTGTATGAATTTTACTTGCTGCTTAGCCCATAAACACACACTGTATATCCCATATGCTAGGCTCTAATGCAAGTTCATGTGTAATACAGTTCTAAGCTGAAAGTGAGTGAGCTTTAAACTTCTCATCAGTTCCAGTAAGACCATTTATCCCTCCAGAAGCAGTCAAAGATTCATTACAAATAATGTAATACGTGATTATTCAGTGGAGCAAATATCACCGTAAAGTATTATCATGTATTCATTAAACACTCAGAAAATCTACTATAAGAGCTGAAACAGTCAACAACAATTTTAAAAGACCTAAGGAAACTGAACATTTCATTGGTTACACAACATAACGATAGTTACGTACGTAACTACGGTTCTATGAATACTGGATGACCGCCAGAGGCGGTGCTTTCGCACAGGATATCTTCTGTCTCGCGCATGCGTAGGTAGAATATTTATATCAACAAAGTCATGTGTGACCTCGTATGACCCCGGAAGGCATAAGTTCCGGTGTTGTCAACGAGTTCAGTTCTATGGAATCTTCTCGCGGAAACACGAGATTCCGAGTGACCAAGAACTCTGGCGGTCATCCAGTATTCATAGAACCGTAGTTACATACGTAACTATCGTTCTATTTCATCCTTACTGACCGCCAGAGGCGGTGCTTTAGCACTGGATGACCTATACCAACAGAGTCACGAGGAAGTCTGAATACTCACCCTATAAGGATGGCCTAGGCGGACTCTGCAGGAGGACCACACCCAGCGGGTGAGGGGCGGCAACATTCACCCTGTAGTATCTGGCGAATGTGCTCGAGAATGCCCATGTGGCCGCAGCACATATGTCCTCCAGGGGCACACCTCTCAAGGTCGCCCATGACGTGGAGACACTCCTGGTAGAGTGGCACTTTACTCTGGGTGGCAAGGGACGGTCATTCGCTTTGTCTGCCTGGGCAATGACGTCCACGATCCAGTGGGACAAGCTCTGTTTTGAGAGCGCACAGCCCCTTCTAGGACCACCGTAACACAGAAAGAGCTGTTCAGACTGACGTATGCCTGCGGTAGTCTGGACATAAGCCCTAAGGGCCCGCACCGGGCATAGGAGTCTTGACCTCTCTTCCCCCTCTCCTGATGGGGGGTCAAACCGTGCCAGCTGGATAGGCCGATTAAAAATGAGAGCGTGCCAGTACCTTAGGGAGGAACGCTGTGTTCGGCCATAAGGTGACACCTGAGCCATCTGAGTTCCACCTCAGACACGAGCTGTTCACGGACAAGGCCTGAAGCTCGCTTACACGCTTTGCTGAGGTGATGGCAAGAAGGAAAGCAGTCTTAGCTGAGAGCCACTTCAGTTCTGCCTGTAACAAAGGTTCAACAGGAGGCGAGCATAGGGCATCCAGCACCAAGGGCAGGTCCCATGTAGGGGCCCTTGGGATATTCGGGGGGCGAAGCCTCAGAGCTCCTCCTTAAAAAGAGGGATACCAGCCTATGGCTCCCCACTGTGCTGTTGTCAGCCCTTGCGTGTTGAGCTGATATAGCAGCCACATACACCCTGACGGTAGCGGGACACTGGCCATCGTCCAGGAGGGACTGTAGGAACTCAAAGGTCGTAGGCACCGAGCAATATACTGGGTCCTCATTTCGCCCTTGGCACCAGTCAGAAAAACAGTTTCCACCTGTTTCTGTACTGCCTACAAGTAGATGGTGCCCTAGCATTTGAGAATAGTCTTCCTGACAGACTCTATGCAGTCACTCAGCAGTGGGTCGGGCCCTCCAGTGGCCAGACCCACAGCTGGAGACGGCAGGGGTTGGGGTGCCACATCCGACCCTCCAACTGAGACAAGAGGTCCTTCCTGTTGGGGAGACGCCAAGGCGTCCCACAGCAGAGTCTGTGCAGCAGATGGACAGGCCCGCACCTAGCTGGGTTAAATAAGGAAGTTTAACAGGAGAGCCAGGCGGCTCCTGCTAGAATCAAGCAACACGCCTACCAGGAGCAGGGGCGAGAACACTGCCTTCACTGGTTGAGTTGATAACGAATTCCAGATGCAGCGTAACCGACAGCCGGCCCCAGAGCCTCAGTGCCTTGCCCCCCGGCCTCTGGCTCTGGGGGGGCGACGGTTAGGCACCGGATACCGAGGCTGTCTTGGGGGCGAGTTAACAGGACCGTAGCGGGCCGGCCCCCTCGTGGGGCGCTGAGGCCCATGGCGAGCACCGGGGTGAGCCGGTGGATGGGAGCGACCTTGGGAGGCAGACGCGGAACCACTAGGCCTACCGGGGGGGGGGGGGGGGGGGGGGGGGGGGGGGGGGGGGGGCATGCCTCTGCGAAGAGCTGAGAACTGTTGCCTGGTCTGACTAGCTTGGACAGTCCGTTCGTTCAGCTGAACCGAACAGCTCCCCCGGCTCCACTGGGACAGCACGGAGAGTCCTCCTACATGTCTCTGATAAGGGTGACTGTGCCAGCCAAACCTGGCGACGAGTCTGGACGAGAGTGGACATCAGGCGGCCAAGCTCTCTAGACATCAGAGCAAACGCCTGTAATGAGGCGTCACTGAGGCTGGTAGAAGAAGCGCTGAGAGCATCCTGCTGCAGGGAAGCTGAGAGGGCGAGCATGAGGTGAGAGAGGGAATTGCCTATACGGCCCATGCGCGCAGCTGCATCGTAAGCCTTAGTGAGCAGGTCATCAGTGACCCGACATTGGAGTCGAGGGCACTTGTATGCATGTAACTCCCTCAGATACTCACAAGAGGGAGGAACAGTAAAGGTGGCGGGTGCCGGAGTGCGCCTAAAGAACGCACTGGCAAGCGCTGTTTCGGGCTGCTGTGCATCCAGCTGCTGGTGAGCCAGTGCCATGCGAATGACTGTACCCATGGAGCCGTCATCTGCCTCCTCCGAGGATCCATGAGCTGAGGTACAGGAGCCAGGCCCAGAAGCATGGGATGGGCTCTCCCCGTCATACTCATTAAATTAAGTGGCTGAAGCTGCCATCGAGAACACATCGTCATCTAGAACCAGCTCAGCCACGGGTGGATCGGGTGGATCGGGTGCAGCGGGTGGATCGGGTGCAGCGGCGTGCTCTGTACGGGCACCAGAATGGAGAGCCAAGAGGAGTGACTTCATCTGGGCTAGCTCAGTAGTGAGTAGGTCCACCCTGGAGGACAGCCTATCAGGCTTAGTCCTCTTCTTGGGTGGTGCACCCGCAGCCTCTGCAGCCCAACGCCTAGGATGGGTAGGTTGGGCTGGAGTCGACTGTGCAGGGGGAAGGCCACCCTCAGTCAGTAGTTCAACCTCGGCTAGTCTAGCAGCTCTTACCGCACGAGTCATGATGGTGCAATTCATGCACGGGTCCTCCGAAAGGCCCTCCCTCAGATGCTCGAGGCCAAGACAAGAGGGGCAAAGGTCATGGCCATCCTCTGGTTGAAGAGGAGCCATACAGGTGTTAGAGCCGTTAGACATAGCGATAGCTAGAGCACTCAGCTGACTGTAAATAACTGGGCCAGGAAACAAATATGCAGTGGAGGGGAGTGAGCACAATAGTAGTTAGCGTGAGCACTCTGCTAACTGGGGTGAGAAAAAATGAAATCAGTTAATGGGTTTATGCCATGAGAGGAGAGAGGGAATACTCTCTCCACTAGCGCCGTAGCGAGTTAGCCTAAGCGAGAGCACTCTGCTAACTGAAGGATGGAACGGGCATTAAACCAACTGTGTGCAGTGAGAGGGGAGCGGAAACACTCTCTTCACTAGCGCTGTAGCAAGTTAGCTTTGAGCGAGAGCACTCAGTTAACTGGAGGATGGAACAGGAACCAACTGTGTGCAGGGAGAGAGGAGCGGAAACACTCTCTTCACTAGCGCTGTAGCAAGTTAACTTTGAGCGAGAGCACTCAGTTAACTGGAGGATGGAACAGGAACCAACTGTGTGCAGGGAGAGGGGAGCGGAAACACTTCAATAGCGCTGTAGCAAGTTAAAGGAGAGGTGTCATGGCCATTTCCACTGATCATAATTCCATTGTTGAGGTATACTAAAATAGATTTATGCTGTGCATTTTTCCAAACTCACATTGGTTTCTCATACAGCATCTCTGTAAACTACTTTTATTCACTGAATTTCACTTTCTGCCTTTAACGGCTCATTGGAGCTCCAATAGCTCCCGCCCCCACCCTCCCTGTGAGCACAGTGTGCTCTGATTGGTCGGGACGTTGTGAATCGCGCTGAGCTCCGTGGAGGTGTTGTTTCCTTGTTTAGCATACATAGCGAAACACAGCCAAACTCATTCTGAGCACACACAAACTCACAGTCGAAGTAAAAACAATAAGTGTGGCTTGATATTGAGTAAGAAAAAGGTTGATAAACGCTGTGAGAATGGGTCTGCAGAGAGAATTTTGCCGCGATCCCAACTGTCTGTTATCAGCCTGCAGCCAGGGAGGAGAAATCAGCAGAGCTGCCTGCTCCCTGCACACAGATGTGTGTGTGAGGAAGTCCGTGGATTGGTCAATTTGGACCAATCAGCGGGGGCTTAACGTAACGGCTCCGCGGACGTAACGTAACGGCTCCACGGATTGGTCCATTTCGTTCCGGGTACGGCATGACATCATGCCGTACCCGGAAGAATCAAATGGACAATGACGTATCTCCAACGAGGCGTTTTGGGGAGGTATTTTCTGTGTTAGAGTTTTACTCGCTACAGGGTGTATTTTGAGGGTTTTGACTCTGCACACCGTTTACATGCATAAAAACCTTCATAACACACAAGGGGACGGGTAATAACCGGAAAAGCACGACACCTCTCCTTTAACTTTGAGCGAGAGCACTCAGTTAACTGGAGGATGGAACATTGCACTTTATATGTCGTTGCCACTCTTTGCATATCATGTATTTTGTTTTTTTACCACGTTTGTAAAATGTAATTTCCTTAACTGTTTTATGTGAGGGACTGTGGATGGAAAGTAGCTCAAAGCTAAATCTGGCACTGTTACGCTTGACACATTTTTTATGTTTTAAGTGTTCATTACAGTGCATTGTCCCTGTCAAATAAACGATTAAATAAAATAACCAATTGTGCGCCGTGAGAGGGGATTGAAGACACTCTCCTCACTAGCGTCGTAACAGTTAGCCTGAGCGAGAACACTCAGCTAACTGGAGGATGGAACAGGTAAGGAACCAAAAGTGTGCAGTGAGAGGGGAGCGGAGACGCTCTCTTCAGTAGTGCAGTAACAATTAGCTTGAGCGAAAACACTCGGCTAACTTGGACACAATTATCTCATTAGCTTGAGAATATATAGCACAAAATGGTAGCGATCTCACCGACTGACGTGCAGGAGCGTCCGCTCTTAACCGGTCCGGCTCCTGGGGTCCGAGCGGTGAACACCGCGGTCCCCTCCCTTGGGAGGCGACAGCTCGTCGCAGCCTTTGGAGGGCGGGAGTTTCTAGCCCGCAGCTCCGATCGAGACGATCACAAGGCTACAGGTAGCGATGAGCTAGAATCGAATTTTCAATAAGCTAGCTTGGCTTCTACTCATAAGTAGTAACCTGCGCAGCGAGAAGATGAAAAAGAACTGAACTCGTTGACAACACCGGAACTTATGCCTTCCGGGGTCATACGAGGTCACACGTGACTTTGTTGATATAAATATTCGACCTACGCATGCGCGAGACAGAAGATATCCAGTGCTAAAGCACCGCCTCTGGCGGTCAGTAAGGATGAAAAAGAACAACAAGGAAGAGCAGCAGATTGATATAGGTTAGAGCAGTGGTTCTCAAACTTGTTCTGTCATTCCCCACTTTGAACAGGTGGGCCTTTTCAAGCCCCACCTGTTCCTCGCTCCAATCAAATGGTAGGCCAAGCTTAAAATTGTCAAATGTATCGTTCTATATCAGGGGTCTCCAACCTTTTTTAGGATGAGAGCTACTTTCAAAAAATAAAACAAGTCGTGAGCTACTTTTACTCCTCTTTTTTTGTTTTTTGCAGTGTATATATTTAGCACATTTTAACATTATTATATGCTGACCTTTAACCTTTGTGTGCTGTTTGGGTCTGTGGGACCCGTTTTCAGTGTTTACTCAAATAAAATGTATTCAATTTAATTATTTTAACCTGCTTTATTTGGGGGTGGACCTCACATCCTCTAGGGGGGTCCGGGGGCATGCACCCCCGGGAAGAATTTTTTTTATTTAAATGTTGAAGTGAAATGCATCAATCTGGTGCACTTTGAGCCCCAGATGAATTTATGGATACAGCTCTCAACACTCAGATGAAAGGGAGCTGTATACTTTTCAATAATCCAAACATCTTTAGAATATGATCGCAACCAATAACAAATCATTTAAACGTGTTTATTCTTATCTTATGTTACCTCGTTAGCATTCTTTCTTTCTATTTATGCATATTTTACTAATCACTCCCCTTTTAAACTGTTTTTTTTTTTTTTACTGTCCTATAGAGAGGCGAAGTCCCTCCCCTTCCGGTTGAGCTCCATGGGACCTTATTTCGGAAAAGTTATGCATTGAAGTCAATGGAGAGAGAAAAATTATCTTTCGATCCCGTTTGAATTGTGCCACGAATTACACATATGATGTTTGTCAATTTAAAAGATAATTTTTCAATTTTTTTTAAATGTGTCGTAAAACTGTGAAGTAACACTTTTTTTGTGTGAAACCGCTCAATGAACTACATCTCCCGTCTCGCACCACACACCAAGACGGCCGTCACGTTGGCACATTTCACCTCTTTCTTTCAGAATGAGGCGAAAAGTATTAAAAGAGGTGAAAGTTAGTCGGTTCCGTAAGAGCCAGCATGCGGGACCGGGATTCTGGGATTTGTAGTCTTTCTAGTTGCGTATTTTTCATAGTCTTATATTTCAACAGTTTTACGACAAACTGTGACTTTTTTGACATGGAAAATATTTGTTAAGATTGACAAACATCATATGTGTAATTCGTGGCACAATTCAAATGGGATCGAAAGATAATCTTTCACTTTTCTCTGGGCGATAGTTTATGTCAGGGGTACTCAAACTTCTTGGTTAAAGGTCCACTTGTGAATTGTATACAAGGTCAATGGTCCGGATCAATGCCAGTAAAGTATATATATATAAATAAAGTTGGATTGGATTGGATTAATCTACCTTATTTGGGGGCCCCCTTCTGGTCCAAGCACACACATATTCAATACATACATACAGTATGATGGCTTGAACTAGTGGGAGAAATGGCACTCTTTGTCTGAACCTCGGCAAAAATGGCATTAGAAGCATTAGAAAGTCAAGGTAAACTTGCGGTTAACTTGCGGTCTGCAATGCCGTGTCACGCTCGCGCACACAAGTAAATATATATGCACGTTCATTCTCACAACGCGTCAGACACAAGAAAATATACATTAAAGGGGACCTATCATGCAAAATGCACTTTGTGATGTCTTTTACACATAAATATGTGTCCCCGGTGTGTCGGGGAACTCACACAGCGTCAGAAAATAAAACCCTCTCTTTTCCTCCGTACCCAAATCTTTTAAAAACGGAGGTACAACAGATTTGCTGCCGATCTGACGTCAAATCGGCAGCGGACCCACAGAAAATTGCTATCAGAAACAATGCCTGACGTGTTTTGGACGTAATCTCGTCTTTGTTTACATTAGCAAGCCTCGCTAACACTCAGAGCTAACCTGTACTGTAGAGCAGGAAATAAAAAAAGGAACTCACCTTGTGATAAACTCGCAAGAGAAAAAGCATGAGAGCTCCATACTGTTTCAGAAATAATCTTTGATTTTTTTTTTTAAAGCTAAGGACCCAATATGCGCGTTTCTCTAACAGGGCTGCAAAAGAGGGGTTTGAGCAGTATCAGGCATGGCTACAATGGGTGAACTGTTTGGTATTTTAAGCAAAACACTTCACAGACATGTTTTGTATAGGTATGGCCCAACAATATATTTTTCCAATATAGCATAATAGGTCCACTTTAATTTACATCAGAATCATCATTTTTTTATTTTATTTTTTATAATTTTTTTTTATTTTTTATAATGGGACACAGGGTTCGGTCCGGATCCGGACCTTGGCCCGGAGTTTGAGAAGCCCTGGTTTATGTCATTGTGCATCACTTGACCGACTTTGGTGTTTTTTGGTGGTGTTGTTTGGTTGCACTGGTGAATTGTTTGTCTAATTGTTTGTCTAGCGGCTGCAGCTGCAGTCACGCCGCCCAGCATGGCGTCCCGTGGCAGCTGCGCCGGGTTGGAGAAACTGACTCGCCAACACGCCATCAAGCTCTCTCCACCTGACGGTGTGTCGGTGGAGGAGTGTAGTCTGGCTGTGGGGGCTGTGGTGGGATATGGCAGAGTTAAATCTGCGGTGGGCGCGCCCGTGGTGTCCGCGCTCACAGCCGGCCCAACCTACCGGTTGCCTTGTCCACGGCCGGGCCGCCGGTGCTGGGTTCCGCGCCCGCTGCGGAGCCGCTGCCGGTTGCTTTGTCCACGGCCGGGCCCGCGCCCGCGGCGGAAACGCCGGTGGTGGAACCGCAGGTCAGTCGGTCCGTGGCAGAGCCAACGGTTTCACGCGTAGAAAGCACACAGGCAGGTACACACGGTATCACACACACAGACACTCAGGTCACACAGGAAGCAGATAGTGAGCACACTGCAGCCAGAGTAGCTGAGTCTGTTCTGGAGGATGTTGTAATGGATGAGGATTTATTAAGGTTGCCTGTCAAAAGGAAAAATGAAGAAGTGAGCAAAGGCAGTGTGGCACAGAAAGGGAAGGTGTCAAAGACAGAGTCGCTGTGTTCCTCCTCTCAGCCAGAGAGAGTCACAGAGGACTCAGAGGACAGTGAGTCATTCTTTGACATAGTTGAGGTAGAAAAGGGAGAGGAGTATTCTTTCCAGAGGATCAGATCCTTTCTGGCGGAAACTAAGGGGTTGAGGGGGGTGAAGTTAGAGAATATTTTTGCTGATTTGCAGATATTTCACAATTCTGCCAGGGCTCTCATGCGGCGCCCAGAAGCCTTAGGGGAACCTGTCTTCAGCGGCCCAGAGAGGGTTAAAGAAGATACTTCAGAGGATTAGAGAGGAAAATGCAAAGAATGATGAATAAGTACATCTTGTTTTTATTTTTTCTCTTTTATTTTTCTTCAGCCAGGTTTTTGATTTTGTTAGGATGCAACTATAATTTAATTATGAGTGACATAAAGCTGGGCTCTTTAAACATTAACGGTGCTCGGGGGGATGCTAAGAGAGCATCTTTATTTACTTTATTAGAAAACAAGAGTTTAAATGTGACGTTTCTCCAGGAGACTCACAGCACTGCTGAGAACGAGAGTGACTGGAGGAGGGAGTGGGGGGGGGAGGGTTTCTTCAGCCATAAGTGCAGCAATAGTGGAGGGGTTGCAATTCTCTTTGCAAGGGGCTTTACACCCTTCTCCTGTACGGTCGATGAGGTCATCCCAGGACACTTGTTAAAAATAAATGCTGAATTTGAAAAAGTTAAAATGTTTTATAAATATCTATGCTCCCTGTGTGGGCGCAGAGAGGCTTTTGTTTTTTGAGAAACTGAAAGATACTCTTAGCACCTGTGATAGTGAGGAGTATCTGTTCCTGGGGGGTGACTTCAACTGCACAGAGAACCCTGTGCTGGATAGGAACCACCAGAAACCGCATGCTGCCTCAAAGAGTGCCTTAATAAGACTGACAGAAACCTTTGAGCTGTGTGATGTGTGGAGGCACTTCCACCCGGTCCAGCGGCAGTATACGTGGGTGCACTCTAGAGATGACCTGTTGTCTCTGGCTAGGCTGGACCGTGTCTATGTGTTTAACCATCACATTAATGTAAGCAGAAGCTGCTCCATCAGTCCAGTGGGAATCTCTGACCATTCACTCGTACAAGTCTCAGTTTTTATTAATCATGTTAAGTGTAATAGTGCGTATTGGCACTTTAATGCTTCTCTGTTGGCCGACAACCATTTAAAAAATGTTTTAAAGTTTTTTTGGGAAAACTACCGTTTATCTAAGAGTGAGTACAATTCTCTTCAGCAGTGGTGGGATGTGGGTAAAGTGAAAATCAAGCAGCTTTGCCAACAGTACACTTTCAATGTCACAAAGGACATGGCTAGATCTCTGAGAGCTCTGGAGAGAGAAGTGGTGGAGCTGCAGGGATTGGCAGATTCAACAGGAGAGCGAGAACATGTTAAAGTTTTCAAAAGTAAAAACTCAGCTCTGTCTGACCTGCTGGGGTTTTCTGCTCAGGGTGCTCTGGTCAGATCCCGGTTTCAGAACATCGTGAAAATGGATGCTCCCTCTCACTTTTTCTTTGGTCTCGAGCGTAAGAATGGTCAGAGGAGGCTGATGCACTCCCTGCTATCCAATGCAGGGCAGCTGCTTCAGGAGTCCGCCGACATTCGTCAGTGTGCTGTGGAGTTCTACAAAGAGCTCTACAAAACAGAGTTCCAGGCCGAGCCAAAGGTGGCGCAGTCGTTCTATGAGGGCCTTCCTAACGTCCCTGAGGAGGACCATGCAGAGCTGGAGGCAGAGCTCTCTGCCCAGGAGCTGCAGGAGGCCCTGCAGAGCATGCAGAGTGGGAAGGCTCCTGGCATAGACGGCCTGCCTGCAGACTTCTATAAGGCTCTCTGGCCGGTTATAGGAGACGACCTGCTGAGTGTGCTCAGAGACAGTCTAAGTAACGGGAGGTTGCCTCTGAGTTGCAGGAGAGCTGTGCGCACTCTCCTCCCTAAGAAAGGAGACCTGCAGGAGATTAAGAACTGGCGTCCTGTGTCTCTACTCTGTACCGATTACAAGCTGCTTTCCAAAGTGTTAGCAACGAGGCTGAGAAAAGTGATGGAGCATGTCATTCACGTAGACCAGACATACTGTGTACCCAGCAGCTTGATAACTGACAACGTGACTCTAATTCGGGATGTTTTGGACCTCTCCGGTTCATTGGGCTGTGAGCTTGGTCTGATTTCTCTAGACCAAGAAAAGGCTTTTGACCGAGTTGAGCACCAGTACTTGTGGCAGACGCTGGAAGCTTTTGGGTTCAGCTCTGGTCTCATAGCCAAGATCCAGGTCTTGTACAGGGACATTGAGAGTGTACTGAAGATAAACGGTAGTTTGTGTGCTCCTTTTGAAGCTCAGAGAGGAATCCGACAGGGCTGCTCTTTGTCCGGGATGCTCTACTCCCTGGCCATAGAGCCGTTTTTACACCGGTTAAAGTCAAAGTTACAGGGTTTCTCTTTTCCTGGCTGCAGGGATGTTTTTAAATTGTCTGCGTATGCGGACGACATAATGGTCTTTGTTAAAAAACAAGATGATATCAATGTTTTAACTGAAACTGTGAGCAATTTTTGCAAAATCTCATCTGCTCGAGTCAACTGGGGGAAAAGTGAGGCCTTAGCAGTAGGAGAAGGCATCATTGACAGCTTGTTTTACCTGGGGGCCTTGGTTGGAAAAGGGCAGGGTTAAAGTACCTGGGCATTTATCTTGGTGATGACACGTTTTGTTTGAAAAACTGGGACGGGCTTATAGAGAAAGTGGAAGGCCGGTTAAAGAAGTGGAAGTGGATCCTTCCCAAACTTTCTTTTAAAGGGCGTATCCTTATTTTAAACAACCTTGTTTCCTCCATGCTGGCTCACCGGCTGGCATGCACCGACCCGCCCGTAAACCTGCTGTCCAGGGTGCAGGCTCTCATGGTGGACTTCTTCTGGGACCGCATGCACTGGGTCCCTCAGAGCGTCCTGTTCCTGCCAAAGGAAGAGGGGGGACATGGCCTGGTTCACCTGGCAAGCAGAGGGGCTGCCTTCAGGCTCCGGTTCGTCCAGAGGTTCCTGACTGGACCTGCTGACCTGGTCTGGAGACCCGTAGCTCGGGCCTTATTGGAGCGCTGTGGTGGGCTGGGTCTGGCTGAGTCGTTGTTCCTCATGGACCTGAAAGGATTACGCCTGAATAATCTCTCGGTTTCTATGGAGGTCTCTTCAAGGTGTGGGGACTACTCAGAAAAGAGAGACCAGAGTGCTGTGGCTCACTGTTCTGGCTCCTCAGAGAGCCTGGCCTCACGTCTGAGCCTCAGGTCAGTCCGGGTGATCAGCCTCCTGCTGCAGAGCTGGAAACAACAGCTCAGCCAATCAGAGCTGGCACTGATCGCTGCTCACTGTAACGGACTGAAGTCTCCAAATGACAATGACTCTTTTCCAGAGATGCTATGTTTTCCTGATCTCAGTTGTGAGGGTTTTTTGTTAAAGTTGAACAATGTTACCGATTTTAAGTTTAGCACCATGTCCAACAAAACCTTTTATTATTTGGTGACAAAGGTGCTGAATCAGAGTAGAATCCAGGAGTGAGTGGACACCCAGTGGAGAGCCCACCTGGGCCTGACGGAGGCTCAGAGGCCTCCGCTGACTAAGAGGGGTGGGGACCTCCAGTGGAGGGTTCTCCACGCTGCGGTAGCGGTAAATGCGTTTGTTTCAGTGATCAACCCTACAGTGTCTGATGCCTGTCCTTTCTGTGTACAGAGGGAAACCATTTTTCATTGCTTTCATTTCATTGTGGTCGACTCCTTTGTCTTTTTCAGTTACTCGCTCAGATGTTGATTTTGTTTAATGTGGTTTTTTCTAAGTCAATGTTCATTTTGGGTTGTAGGTACAGCCAGAAGCAAAAGTGCAAAAGTCAGCTTTTGAATTTTTTGTTGGGGCAGGCTAAAATGGCCATCTACCTCAGCAGGAGGAATAAAGTTGCGGAGTCATTGGATACCGATGCAGTTTTGATTTTCAAGCGGATGGTAAAAGCAAGACTGAAAACGGACTACAGTTACTTTTGCTTAACCAAAGATGTGGGAGAATTTGAGGCCATGTGGTGCCTTAAAAATGCTTTGTGTTCTGTGGTGAATGAGGTTATTTGCTTTGTGAATAAAAGTAAACTAAAAATAATAATAAACATAGGCCTATTTGTAAAGTGGGGACACACAAACGGGATTTCGAAAAGTGTCACGGTTAAACTCCTTATGAAGTGGTGAGGTGCCGCTCCACATTGCTTTTCTTCTCGACTGCAACGCTGTTGTGTGTGTGTGTGTGAGAGCGTTTCACATGTGTGTATGACAGATTTTTACATATGTCTGTAAATGATTTTGGTTTCAGTTGTGTGTGTGTGTGTGAGCAGGCTCGGATTGGCCATCGGAAGATTCCCGGTGGGCCGCTGCCGTTGGTGGGCTGCTGCCTTCGGTGGGCCGCTGGCTCTGGCATAAGCTAAATGCAAAGCAGAGGATGAATCTTCACCAAATGTTCAATAACGTCTCTTCAATTAGACGGACAGGCAAGCTGTTCCTTGGGAGGCTCGTGTATTTATTTGCAACTTTGGGAGTCCCAGCAGCTTCTACTGAAGCCAGTCCCCAACTCCGGGGACTCCGGGTGGCAGTATACGCCGTGAAGTTGTTTGCGGCCTGCCAGTAAACCCAAAGCAGAAGAAGACGAAGTGACGTCAGCGACTCATTTGCGTAATCTTCCCTGAGGGAAAAGTACTCCAGTGTGAACGCGATCTGTACTAAATGCCCTGGGGTAATAAGTGCCGGGGCACTGAGTGCCGGCACTAAATACAGCAAAGTACTTGGTGTGAACGCGCCTTATGTCAACACGTGCTTTGTTGCCTTTGTATTGGAGAATTTCCACTTTAACCTGTGATCATTCGCTTGCTACATTAGTACTTTCAGCTGGTATTGTTTCTGAAGCCTCTCACAGCGCTGTAACTTACCTTAATGGTGAAGCTGAGGATCTCGATGCCCATCCTGCCCACGTCTGGAGCTGCTACCTCCCTCACCAGCTGAGCAAACTGGTCTCTGTCCTGATAGATCTGCTCTACAGTCAGGGTACCTGAGAAGACAGTCCTTGTCAACATTTCTATAGCACATGTCCATGTGTGCCTTGCAATTCGAAATGCCAGTTTCACAAACTAGCAGCAGTCTTTTGAAATTTATTTTTTACTCAAAATGTCTTTGATTTATGTAAAAACAAGCATCAGGATAGTCTTAACCCTTCAGAGAAGCATATTTTCCTTTGAGATATGAATGTCACATAGTCAATAGGGTTTAACAATGTGCATAGAAAATACTGCACTGGAGTTAAGAAAATATGCTGTTTGATAACTATGTTAATCATCTGCAACATTGTTGAAATCAATTAATTATTGAGTTGAGTCGTATTTTATACTTTAGGTTGAACGAAAGAAGGGAAATGTATAGACGCCTCCTTTGACATTCAAACGATTAATACGCAGAATAATCTTTAGCTTGAAGGAAAACGAAACAACTGTTATATCTCTCACAGGCTCCGCCCTCTACTGGACTCTATGGGTACTACCTTATCATGCAAGCATTCACCTACTGAGACTTCTATAGACGTAGCCGGCCCCGGGGCGGGCCTACCTGAATGCGCGCGCATCTCACAGTATAAAAGGAGGCCTCGCCTCCTGACTGTCATCCCTTTCTCTTCAGCGAGTGGAAGTGATACACTGAGCATAGACGTCAATAAGAGAAAGAGAAAGAAAGCATGGACTCACCACTTCTTGAGCATCGGACCTGCCCGACATGTCCTGGCCTGATCGCGGGGGCTGATCCGCACCGCCTGTGCTTCCGGTGCCTGGGGCCTAGACGGCCTAGGCCAGTCGCCGGCCTATAACGCCTGCCGGATGATCCCTCGGCTGAGCCGCCGACATCGTGGCGATCATTTCCGGGTGAAGTTCGGTCCACAGGTGGAGGTGGGAGATCAGGACCTCGAGGTGGTGGAGATGGATGAACTGGATGGCGAGGTGCCATTCGAGTTCACCCTCCCGAGGGGCCGGGTGGCCGCGTTCGCGGAGGAGGAAGACGACGAGGACGCCTCGTTGTCTGGTACCTTCGGGTCCGGCAGCCAGGAGGGTCCAACACACAGGTCTGCGCGTCTGGACTTCCCGGCTTACCGCTCCCCCCACCGCTGCCACAGAGGCCTGTAAGCCGCCTTCGGCAGGGGTTTTATGGCCCGGCGCAGCCGGCCTTCGTCTCGCCCCCGTTGCCAGATATCTGGCAGTACGTGGAGCCCCCGCTGCCACGGGACCGAGACACCTTGGAGTATTTGGACAAAATATTCAGGCTCTGAGCACAGATGGCAGCTGCGGCTAATAATCTCGGCGTGCTGGGTGTCTCCCTGATTTCCCCTCAGGCAGACGACGGTGAGACGAACGGAGCTCCCGTGCCCGCGGATCCATACTTTCTCAAATAAAGATGTTGATCTGTATCCAAGTCTGAGTGTCATTTGTTTCCACAATTCTACACTCACACACAATGTTGACCGTACAAATTCCCCACTCGCTGCCCCAGTTGTAGCTCCTGTAAAGGAGGTAGCTAGTGGGCATGCGCAGATGCGAGTGATAAACCGCAGGAAGTGCTATAAGAGCGCTATGTGGGTACAGGGGCATTATGGCTGGCGTATTACTGTCAGGGAACACACTACGCCTAGAGTAAAGACTCAGATTAATGCAGTTTACCGTAGTGGTAAAGGGGACATTATGGTGGAGCGCGCGCTCACACAAGAGCGCGCGGCGGTGCGTTCAGGGACCTCAGTAAAACTTCGGCCCTTTCTGTGTCGACCCTCCATGGGCAAAACTTCCCTTCACGGGGAGTTTTGCGGCGGAACGGGTCACCAGGGAGTACCACAGCTTCATAGCTGAGGGCTTGTCCCCTAACACAATGTTATGGGGAATGGAAACTCAGCTGTGTCTTAACAAAGTGGATGGGGGCAGGAGGGGAGAGCCCTCCACACTATAGTCCACGCACACTCTGCACGGGGTCAGTGTCTGAGTGTGGGGGACATGGGGCACTTGCACTCTACCCGGGCTCCTTAGGGACTCGGGAGAGGTGGTGCATAGTGAGCCCATACGGGGCTGGGGGCTCTTTCCGTCTGCCTATGGGCGGACGGGGGGAGCCCTCAGCACTGTTTTCCGAGCACACTTTTCGCGAGGTAAGCGCGTCAGAGTGTGCTCTGTCAGCCGCAGCCCAGACTTCTCCACGGTTACAACCGAGGTAGAGGTGAGTGAAGTACAGCGGCTGCTAACCAGAAAGCCGGTCAGGGGCAGTGAGGTGGAACAGTGTTGTTGGAGGACAGCGCGTGTATACATCGGGGCTCCGCCCACTGTACCCATAGAGTCCAGTAGAGGGCGGAGCCTGTGAGAGATATAACGAGGGGTTACGTATGGTAACCCTTGTTATATTAGCACAGGCGGAGCCCTCTACTCGGGGCACTGTCTGTCCTAAACCGCTCGCTGAAGAGAAGTGTAGGATGACAGTCAGGAGGCGAGGCCTCCTTTTATAAGGTGAGATGCACGCGCATTCAGGTAGGCCCGCCCCGGTGCCGGCTACGTCTATAGAAGTCTCACTAGGTGAATGCTTGCATGATAAGGTAGTACCCATAGAGTCCAGTAGAGGGCTCCGCCTGTGCTTATATAACAAGGGTTACCATACGTAACCCCTCGTTAGTTGCAGCCCAACACAAATTATTTACACAGGTATTAAGGTGACAAACACAAGTTCTCAAATGAAATGAATGTCCATACCTAAAATGGAGCGCAGGTGTCCCTCCAAAGTCTGCAGAACCACACCTTTGATTTCAATCACGGATTTACCCAGGAACTGCTCACAGGCTACAGCCAGTAAGTCCTGCTCCGTCATCACCTTCACCTGAAGAACGTTACAAACTCTCTGTGATGAGCGTTTTTTGCATTATGCTCATCAAAAGTTCTCAACTGTAAATGAATCGTGACACAAGCATCCACACATAATTAAAATAAAGGAGTTTAACATTTAACCATCTTTATGTGACTAAGTGATACAAAAAAGTAAACAATCTGACCAGACATCAGATTAAATCTTTCTGCACTTATTTGATATTCTGCCTTAAAGACACATTGAAGTGAGCGTACACATATTGAGGTTCACACAGGCCTAGAGATAACAGTTGAAGTCAGGTGAAGCTTTGTGTGTGAGAGAGGACCCTGGTGTACCTGAGCCACCCCTGTGACAGTGATGGCCACCCCCTCTGCTGTCTCCACGTCCTCACAGCGAGGCTTCAGAGTCATGATCTCCAGGGTGATCCTGCAGAAAAACAAGGCACATGTAGTGGGCACTGAAGAGAGGGAGTGAGGGGAGCCAGGTGTGGAATACAATCTGTAGATGTTAAACACTGTTGATCAAGGACATCTGTCTTATCCCCTCTAAGTCACTCAGGGGGCAGTTGATATTAGCGTAAACCAAAAATGTAATATAGTATACGTAAATAAACACACTTTGATTTAATGTTTAATTTAATTAACCACTACCACATGAATCCAAGTACTGGACATGAGCATTTTTCAAGAATTGAGGAATATTTCACAATTTGATCTGTGACATGTTGCAGGACTTTTGCTCAGCGCTTTGGAATATAAACGGCTGTGAATAAATGTTGATCTCTCAGCAGAGATCAACCAGCCGACAGTGACTGCTGTAAAAAATTAACTCCAGAAATGCCACTGTCTCCTGTGACACTGCACATATAAGTATGGGGCACATTTAGCATTCAAACACACTACACTTCTTAGAAAAGTGTCAATGTGTAAGCCGACAGAACTTTTGTACCAACATTAGAAACGACTACACTGTGTGTAATATCAAAGAAAACATGGTGAACCAGCTTTCATCCTTACTTGCTTACAGACTGCTAGCAGGCGACAAAAGTTCATTTCAATTGGGGTCTGTTTATGTTTTATCAAGATGAGTTTGAACAGAGCGCTTTTTATAGTCAAATCCATTTATCTGTGATGATGAGTAGCATTTACTGTTACAAAATAATTTCAATTTGCTTCTAAAAGACAAACTCTATTGCGAGATAAATAGACCTTATGCTTGTATATTCTAACCTTTGGGTGTCCGAGATGAGCCACCACGCCCAGGCCCAGCCCCCCACAGCATAGGTCTTAGTGTCAGAGCCGCAGCAATCACCTGAGGGGGGACAGTTGCATTAGTACTTAAACAATCAAAACATTATTATACAGTATGGTTCCATCCAAAGTGTTATACTTCTGGGTAGGATACTAGTATATTACTGCATCATATCAAATAAGCAACAGCTAGAAGTGCTGTGTTTTAGGGGTCACAGCAGCCAAAATATTGGAAACACTGCAGTACAGCCTCCAGAAACTCTGAAATATTTTGTGTGACACTTCTACAGAGATCCATGTGCATTCATCTTAAATGCGCTGTCCTTGTTGGACATCCTTGTAGTGAGTGTTTGTTTGCATTTAGTTATGTTTCATTTTCAAAACGTTATCCAATTATATATTTAAACGATACAGGGACACATTAAAATCTTTGTACTGTATCTCTGTTAAACTAAGCCAAAACACCTCAGATGAGGATACTGAAAATACGATTAAAAAAAACTCCTTAGGTTTTGTATCTTGAGCTTTTTTTTTTCCTTTTTCCCCTGAGCCCTCCACTAGATACCCACATCTGACTTTACTTGGTATCAGCAGAGGTGAGAAAAGTACTCAGATCTTGTACTTTCACTCACTGTACGGAGGCTCAGTCATTGGTACTTGTTCATATATAAAGCCATGTTGGGTAAACTCCCATCTTATATCTGCTCTCTGATCACACAGAGAGTTGCAGTTACCTATTGCCTAAGATCACATGATGTGGTCTTGTTACATGTGCCGAGTGCAAGGACTGCCTTAGGTACGAAAGCTTTTATGTGCGCAGCTCCTCTTGCTTGGAACAGTCTGCAAATATATTTGAAACTGAGCATTTTGGTTCCACTGCATGTTTTTAAAGCCCGGATAGGTGCAATGCTATTTGATACTGTTGGTACTTGTCAATGCCGATAGGTATGTCAATGTAGCCCTGTAAATATGATGTATGATGTCCTTTATTGTTTTCTGATGTTTTCTGTTTCATGTTGTAACCTACTTGTTGCAGGTCTCCCTTGAAAAAGGGATCGATGATCTCAATGGGACCACCTGGTTAAATAAAGGTTTGAAATGAAATAAAAGTCCTGCAATCAAAATGTTCCTCAAGTAAAAGTAGAAAAGTATTATGATCAAAATATAGTTAAAGTACCAAAAGTAAAAGTAGTCATTGTGCAGATTTGTCCATATCAGAATAATATATATGGTATGTTTTATAATGATTGATCATTCAAGTGTTGTCTCAAAGCTAGGTGCAGCTAGTTTGAATGACTTTGTATACTGCAGGGTAGCTTGTGAATTTACTCCAGGGGGAACTAAAGTCTGATTTAACACTTGATTATATTTCACATCATTCATCCAGATCTGTAAAGTACCTAAAAGGTATTCAATAAATGTAGTGGAGTACAAGTACACAATTTACCTCTGAATAGTATTGGAGTAGAAGTACAAAGTAGCAACAAATTGAAATACTGTAAAGACCAAGTACCTCAAAATGTTACTGAAGTACAGTACTTGAGTATGTTTACAGTACTGGGTATCAGCTCCCCCACCCTAGCTGTATCATCAGTGTGAGCCTGCATGAAGAGCTTTCAAAGACAGCATTTCTGATATTTGACGCATATCACCTGCTAATAGCTATAACACACCGTCGCTGCCATGATGCTAACGAGTTTAGCATTACGGTTTTACATTTGTCGTGATTGACGTTAATGTACAAACACAAATTGAGTTGCTTTGCACAGTAAGCACCCGATTATATTTGGCAATAGCATTTAGATTAGCTATATGGCTACAAACAAGATTATAATTGACGTTTTCATTCAGCCGCCGATGTAGCTAGCCCGTTAGTCTAATATGTGAATGACAGCTAGCTTAGCTCGGTAAACCCAGTGAGGAAGAACCTACCAGAGACCACCAGAGCTTCGTTCGGCCCCACGGTTAAGCAGCTCCCCATGTTGACTCGAAATGAGAAAATAAAAACGTGCAAACAGCGGGTCCTTTACGGCGATGTTGGTATGAATTTAATGAACAGTTGTTTTAATCCGAGGCTGAACGGTGTGAAAAGATTTCCTCGCGTCCCGTACGATGACAGCAACAACACAGCCCCCACCGCCTAACGACGCCGCTCAGTGACGTCACGTTTGTCAACAGGAGAGCCGTGCACGAGAGCCTGTCAATAAACTTTAAAGGTGATTTGATACAAATATAGTTTTTATATGTACAAAAGTGGAGGGGCACGAACAACTTAGATGTGTATATATATGCTTCTGGTGCTTTTTTAAACACGTAAACAAATAGCTGTAGGCTATCCATGGTTCCGATAGAGAGAGGAGGGGGGGTATAAGGAAAACACAGACACTCATCACCGAGGTCACAATAGGCTTGTTTGAGACAAGCGAGACCTGCGCAGACCTGCGCAATTGCGATCAACGTCTTGCTAGTGCGTTGCATGATGGTTAGTCATTTTGTCCGACTTGCTCTGGAGGCTCGCCTACATGAGACGTTGAAATCTCGCGGGACAAAGACGCCCGCAGACTTGAGAGCGAGGCGCGGCGAGGCGGCGCAGTTTCTCTCCACGGGCTAAGGAAGCGAAATGCTTGATGGGAAACAACTTGCTGGGATCTCGAGCTGAGCGCTCATTGGTGGGCTTTACCCCGTGCTGGGGATGAAACTCTCCAATTGGCTCGGCAAAAGTGTGTTGTTGTTTTGTGTCAGTTTTACGTCGCCACTTCCATTCACATTTTTCATCATTGTTCCACAATGTTTATCATCATTAAATGAATATCTATATATTTGTATACTATACTTGCACTGCTTACCGTTGTCATACTTTATATATCTTAGCATATTCATACAACACACTGTTCATACTAGGCTAGGCTACTGTGTATAGTGTATTCATACCCCTCACTGTTTATTCATCATTCAATTCATTCTATATTTTATTCTGTAGATTGTGTACATTACTTTTCACTTTACTGCTTTATGCACTCCTGGTTAGAAGCTAAACTGCATTTCGTTGTCTCAGTACCTGTAATCTGTGCAATAACAATAAAGTTGAATCTAATCTTGAGCAGGAACAAATGTATTTACTTAGTACATATCTGACATTAACGATTAAACACATTTGTCCATTCTTTATCAATCAATCAATCAATCAATCAATCAATGTTTATTTATATAGCCCAATATCACAAATGTTACATTTGTCTCAGTGGACTTCACAGTTTGTACAGAATATCAGTATGACAATACGACACCCTCTGTCCTTACGTTTCACATCATACAAGGAAAAACTTCCAGAGAAAAACCCACAGTTTAAAGGGGAAAGGAGAGCAACAGAGGAGGGATCCCTCTCCCAGGACGGACAGACGTGCAATAGATGCCGTGTGCATTTATAAATGCAAACCGAGTCAAGCCGACTCCGGAGGTGGCAGTATGCAAAGTTGTTTGAAATCTGCCAAAAAACCGAGAAAAGAAGAAGAAGAAGAAGAAGAAGAAGAAGCCGACTCCGAGCTGTCCGACTTCAGGCGAGCTTTTTGAGACCTCCCCCGGCTGCGATCGGCTATTCTCGTCTACTTTCGAGGCGAGCCGCAGCTCGTCTCAAACAAGCCTAATATCAATCGATCCAGCAGAGCAATAGCCTATAGGCAAAACACAGAAGATCAACAAAAGATATGACATAAAATGAACTTACCAAAGCTGAAGTAGATGGTCAACTTCATTCATTTTCTTTCCGTTTTACTGATTTGAATCGCTATAAACTGCTCTCTCTCGTCTCCTCTTCACACACAATTACTATTTTCGCGGCACACGTACTTACAGCCAATCAGCTCTCTGAATTATGAGATGACGTTTGGTAGGTATGTCAGCACAGTGTCCCATGGTGATTATTTTTTTGCCGCACACATTGAATGGAAAAATACTTTATATAGTTTTTGCAGCACCCATTCACTTATGGCGCATTCCCACTGCAGGGCCTGGCACGGCTTAGTATGGTATAGTTAGGCCTTGGTAGGCCAGGCTCACTTTATGCTGCGTTTCCATTACAGTTTAGGAACTGGGCAGTGGCGGCCGGTGGTCTTTTTTTTTGGTGGGGCTCTTGACGTACCGGCAGTGACCTACCCGGGGGACATTTTTTTCGAGAAATGACCCCTTAAATGATGACTTCTGGTGATGTTAGAGGGGGGGGGAAAGGAGAAATCGAGGCTTAAAAATATGAGAAGACTGATCAATACCTCCATAATCTTCAGTGTGGAAAATATTATTTATCAACCTGAACATCTACTACTTTACCAGGAATTTGTGTTCTCAGAACTGGTCTGTTTTTTTCTTTCTTAAAACTGTTCATGTTTTATGAACCAACACCTCCACCAAGTAGCTTTACAGTGAACTGCATGTGGGATATAAAATTAATAGCATCTTTTCAGTAGTATTAATTATAAATATTTAAGTGGTTCAATACAAGTCACTACAGCATTTCAAACTGAACTGTGAATAAATGCAATTTAAAAAAAATAACCACAGCACAAAATGTCATAAATTGTGTTTTTTCTTTGTTTCTCTGAGGATTATTTACAAACAGGCTTATTTACATATACACTGAAAAAAAGGACTTTTTGGCTTTGTAAATATTACTTTGATTATATGTTTAAATTCTACAATACATTAGTATTTCAGTAATTTTACTCCAAATGTCTCCTTTTATTTAATGTGTTACTTGTGTTTCTATGTAATTTTGAATCTTCATTTTGATAAGTGAATTTTAACAATAGCACCAAGTAAATATTACCTAAATTATTGTATTGACTGTACAACCTGTTAAAGCTATTAAAATGTACATGGGAAATGCAAGTTAACTGTGGGTGACGTCATAGGAGAGTATTTCCCGCACGTTGCCCCCGCAGACATGCACGGACAGTCTACTCAGAAGGTTGACATTTGAGTGGAACTTGAAGACTGCTTGGTCGACCATTTCATTTGAATATTCATCGATGTGGAGTCATGTGAGTATGTTTATGTGCTTGGTTAACTTGTTATATTCCTATTAGCTTGTCAGCTGAAGTCAGTATTTGGTTATTAAAAATGTAAGGCTAAGTTAGCTAACATTAGCTGGTTAACTAGCTCATTATCGTGCTAGCAAACTTAGCCCGGTTTCATGCAAGTTGCACACATCAGATATAATATATTTTTTTTAATGGCTTATTTGAAGCTTCAAAGTTGTCGGCTACGACAACATTCGCCGTTTATAATGGAAACTATGGCGCACTTTTAAAAATTTGAATAGTTTTTTATTTCGGGAGAGGGGGGTGTTCATGGCTCCAGCTCGACAAAAGAAATACTCAACAGTATGTGCGACGCTACGTGATGCGGTCAGTTTCACTGCAGCCTAGAGAAGGACAAAGTGGTCAAGGAATATTATATTTCCAATTAAATATGAACAGCGCGATTTAAAAGGTAAGTGTGTCTGTGTGTTTGCCTCGATGGATTCACTGTTGGCGCTTTTCCAGTGCAGCACTTAGCACAGTTTGGTTTGACCCGGCCCGTAACAACATACTGATACCGGTTAGTAAAAACCATGAATTAATGCTTTGACAAGTCTGCGTTTTGTACTTGTTTCACTTTTGTCTAGTTTCTGAACAAATATGAGGAGCTGTGAGCTCTGAGTGCTAACAGCTAACGGCTGATGTTCCGGTGTGAACGCGGCTATTGAAGATTCCTGCAGTACAGGAAGTGACGATCCTGAACACGTTTTTTTCCCGGCCCCCCGAAGGACTCATCACGGAGGTGATGAGTCCGCTCACCATGCACTTTGGGTCGGCCTTGGTCAAGCCCTTTTGACCCCCCCAGCCTGGTTCTCGTAAAAGCCATTTTTCGCTCAAATGATACCATGGAGGAATGTAACGGGAGTTGACAGGGGACTCTCCCCGCCTCACGAGTGCCTATTTTCGGACACTTTTTTTCACATTTTCCCCGGTTCTATTCATTTTTATTTTGTTGGCTATTTCACCCGGTTCCTTCTAACTGGGACACTGCCCGGTCCGGGTGTCCCCCCACGGCCAGTGTCCAGCCCCCCCTCCCACTCATCCATATATTAACAGATTTTGACATGTTTTGTTGCATTTTTCTCCTCTCCGCTCTGTGATCGAATGGCAAACGCGACCCACCATGCCCACGGCCTAGTTCTGCTGCTCTGGCGGTTGGTTCTTCCGAACTGCGGGTTCGACTCTGATGACCGGGAGGGTGTGCTGCGTTGGGGTGGGGGACTTCCCCCACTTTGCGTGTCTCTTCCTTCCCGGCCGGCCGACGACGCACGGTCTGACGGGTCCCACCACGGGTCCCGCAGCGGGGTAGAGGTTCAGGGCTGGAACCTCCCCACCTCCGCCGCGGTGCACCCGGCCAACACGGTTGTTTGTCGAACCCGCCACTGTTGTCTAGCGGGTGTAACTATACAAGATATCGTTATTTATTTATATAAAAAAAAAAATATATATATATAATAAGTGTCATTGCGATTTTATTTTGTATTAGCGTGCATTTCCTGTTCGGAAAGTGGTGCTGTACTGAGAGTAAACAATACAATTGAAACAGTTGAGGGGAACGTGCACCTTTTGCACACAAACAAATTGCGTTTGTTTTGCTAATGTACCATTAGCTCCTGGGTTTTAGGCGGCGGAAGTGACGTAATCTGCCACCCAGGACAAGAGATAAAAATAACGCCATACTCAGAGAATGTATTCCTACGGTTTAAAACACATTATTGTACATTAAAGTTACATTCTGATGATTAGTGACATTTCATTTTATTTATTTCATTATTTGAAAAACAAAACACTTTCCACTAGGGAGGAAAAGGTCGGCGCCCTTTATTGACCAGCCGCCACTGATAACAATACTATTTCTGTGTCTCATATATATTCATCCTTTCATATATATATATATATATATATATATATATATATATATATATATATATATATATATATATATATTCATCCTTTTTTACTTTATATTAATTGCAATGTCTTCTATAGTAACAGTGACTTTAATGATATAGGGCTAACTAGATGTGCTTGCATTATGTTAGCTAATCATGCTTATCTGTTCCCTTCCCTTTTCAGTTTTGTTTTTGTTCTTAGGCAACATTTCATTTGATGGTTGGTGTTTTCCTCCAGCAGCCTGTTGAAATTACAGTGCCCTCTCACTGTACAACAGCATCAAGTTACAACAGCAAGACAAGACACCTGACCATGGAGGTAACTTTACAAATAATTGTATATTGTGTAGGGCTAGGTAAATTAAAAAAGTCGTCAAAACCAACATTCTTAATCTGTTACCGACCAAATTTCAGTCACATCGATAAGTTATGTGGTCACACTTAGTCTTCAGCCAACACCATACAAACAAAGCTAAATGTAAATACTGTCGAAAAATAGCAGATTAGCACAGCCTTTAAGTAGCGTTTAGTGTGCATTGGGTGGCGGAGGAAGGGAGATGGTGTGGCAGAGCTCAGAGAGGTATAAATTCTGCTGTCTGAGTAAATGTAGTGATACATTTACTCAAATTTGAAAAACACAAGGAGGTTAAGAAGCTATGGATAAAGCAGTTATGAAGAACCGGAGGTCTGTCATTGTATTGAAGGGTTGTATTTTGGATAAAAGTATTATTACGTTATTTTTACTTTGCGTATTGATTAGCCTTGAATGCAGTGACAAGTTGTATGTATACATGTGTGATAGAATTATTTTTTTAAATAACATTTTACATGATAAAAATGGCTCTGAATGTATATTGATGTGTTCATATTTAAGCAATAAATTGCAAGACAGTAAGTTCTGTAATTTACATAATTAATTTATAATGTACTTTCTATATATTTCACAGGTTACCAAGGGAAATTGAGTCATTCAGCAATTTTGTCTTCGACAGCTAATGCAGAGTAAGTTGATCAACTCAGTACTGTTAGAAGTTTAAGTTGACATAAATGTTTTTGTAACATGGTTTAGTTTCAAGAGGTTTAAAGATTGAATTGAATTAATTTGTGTTTTTTTCAGATTCCACTAGATGGGTGTGCAAAACATGTAGCTTTGAATCTAACAAAAGGACAGGATTGTTAAAGCACTACAGGCTAAAACATGTAAATGGTTTTAAGTTAAATGTTTATCAACTCATTTGTATGCACAGCTTGATCCTGCTTTGCATCCTTGCACCTAGTTGGTGCCTTCTTTTGTAGCAGGTTCAATTGACCATTACGCAACATCTTTTGCTTTCTCTCTACAATAATGTACTTGTCTGTTTTAACAGCTACATGTAGAAGATAGACGAGATGCCATCATCCGCTGCTTGATGGAGTTCCTTGGAGAGTACAGAGGAACTCATCAAAGACTACCAGGTAAATGTTCTGATGATTGTTGTATCCATAAACATGTTGTCTGTTCTTCAATATTTGTAAATGGATATCTCTACAGGTTAGTGACTCATGCTAGTATGTGGAAAAGGCATGTCTTTTTAATTAAGTTTAACATTTAGATGAAATAAATTGGTATTTAATATATTTAAAATAAAAGCAAACATTTTACTTTATTCCATTCATTCTTTTTTTCATTCTTTCTCTAATGATCTTTTTTTACATTCTGATTCATAATTTGGTTTTCAGTAGAATTGAAGATTTGAGCCTTTAAACCTCCGATCCCACCTCATTTTTGCTAAACTGAATCCAGTACTATACCAGCTTTTACTTCCTGCTTGGAACAGAGCAGCTTTTTTAAACCAAGAAATAAAAAGTGACTACAAATTCCCTACATAACTTACCTCGTCTTTATCTACAAAAGGAAAGGAACTATAAAATCAATAGTTAGTTAAATACTAGGGCTGAACGATTAAAAAAAAAAGATGTAATTGCAATTATTTTAACTGATATTGCAATTGCGATATCAGGAAATGATCACCATTATTCTCATTTTCATTGAAACCTTTTTAAATGATCATGGTGTGATTTTTGCGAGGATTTGTAGCAAACAAAAATGTTTTCTTTAGACTGTAGAATATGATGTGTAGGCATCTCTGCAGCACGACAATATTACATTTAAAATGCTACTTTGACACACATTTTTCCTTTTACAAATATCGCACCTGCTGCGATTTGAAAATTGTTGTAGGCAATATTGCAGTTTCGATAACATTTTGATTGATTGTCCAGCACTTTAACCTAATGAATCACCTTTTGCATATTCAGTCACTTAAAAGAAAACATGTACAGTATAGTGTATCTCAACACCAATTCACATGTTTTGACAGGATGTGAGCAAAGAAATCGTCAGAGAGGACTATGCTGAGCACGTCATGAAAATAGTTGTCCTCCGTGGAAGTGCAGCACACGAAGGCCCTGCCGATGTGTCCATCATCATCGAGGGAAGTGAGGTTCTTGATGACTGCAGATGTGTGTCAAAGGCTTGCCTTCTGCTCATGGGCTTCATATATGCAATGAACTTAAGTTATCCACCGAAGATGAAATACACTTTTGAGGTATTTCAGAAGCTCTTTCTTGAGCTAAATGTCCTGAAGATGTCTCCAAAAGTCCATGCATTGTGCAACAAACTTGTAGCCTAAGTGTATGCAAAGGTGTTTCTTCAACTTGCAGTTCAGAGGAAATACTTGGTATTTATGGTGTCTAGCAACAGTGACCTTTTTCATATGTTTTGCCTGAGCCCACTTTGTACAACTACATGTTTTGTATATTGTTAAGATAATGTTTCAAAACCTTGTTTAGGGGGTTCTTGACACAGCACTTTTTAGTTTCCCCTGGAAACAGTTTCATTTGTTGTGCTTTGAGTATTTGCAGCTCAATGAGGCACATGTCAAATTGGTGAAGATTTTTTCTTCATTTGATTGTGTTTTGTATGTTTTCTTGAGTGCGTTGAATTCTCAGGGCCACTGTACAACTTCATATTGTGTAATTATTCTCTATAACCAGGGGTGCACACAACTTTCTCAGTGAGGTACTCAGATGAGTACCTGGAGTCAGTGTTTGGTACTCCAACTTCTGGCGATTGTCAACGGGGGGGGGGGGGGGGGGGGGTAGTGGAGTACAGTACAGAGCTTCGGAGCTACAGAGTGTGCACGTTGTGATCAGTTGTTTTAGCGCAGGGCTGCTGTACAGACCGACGTTAACAGCTGCCCTGTCTGTGCACACGGAGGCACGGTGATCTAACCGCCTTCTGGAAAAGCTTCACATGTACGTCGGTACGCAAATGCGCTTTGTGACACATGTGACGGTACGCATTTCAGATTGTTGCCGCGCATGCGTACCTGCGTACCAGTTATGTGCACCCCTGTCTATAACACTAAAAGCAAGGGATGTCAGGGATGAGTGATTGCACTTAGTTTTCTTGCAAAGTCATTGTACTGTATAGATGTGCTGAATATGATCAGGGCCACATGTGATTTTTTTTTTTTAAGTCGGAATTCTGACTTGAAAACTAAAATAATTAATGTTTTGAGCATGGCCCTAATCCTATTCCATAAAAATGACACTTTTGTAAATGTCATTGGACATTTTATCTGAGATGTACTGAAATAGATCACTGTGAATTCTGTCCTCAGGATCAGCCAGAGAATGTTGTTTTAAGAATGTTTCATCTTCACTGAGACTATCGGTAAAAAGTGTTCTAACATTCTGTTTAGCTGCACCGATGTAGGTGCTGTGTGCACCAGATTGCATATGTTTAAACCATTGTAAACTGTTGCTTAGTCCTGGCTGGTACCAGTGTTTCAAAACATAAAGTTGCTGTTTTAAAGAGTACATTGTTTCATGTTTTGTATGCCCATATTTAACAGGGTATTGCTGTTAAAGGTAGAATACATATTATGTAAATATTACTTATATATTTAAGTAAAAAATACTATGCAATAGTGAGTACACTTTTAAATAAAAGAAGAAATATTATGTAAATATTACTTATATATTTAAGTAAAAAATACTATGCAATAGTGAGTACACTTAAATAGAAGACGAAATATTATGTAAATATTACTTATATATTTAAGTAAAAAATACTATGCAATAGTGAGTAAAATTAAATAGAAGAAGAAATATTATGTAAATATTACTTATATATTTAAGTAAAAAATACTATGCAATAGTGAGTACACTTAAATAACAAAAACAGAAAGCACAGTAAAGTTTACTTGTGTACCTGTTGTTAGAAACACTTCTGAACTGTAAGTAGAATTTACTTGAAATATAGGTTGTTAAATTTACTTACAATTTCTGCGTGGAATATTGTTACAGAGGTTTTTCTAAGTAAATGTCACTCCACTTTTTTTTCAGTGTAGCAATAACTCAGAAATGAAAAAGCTACATCGTCTAACACGAACAACCAGTTAGCATAATGATAATATATGTGTTATGTACAATGTAACTGGCAAGGCTAGAGCAAGAAAGAACATAACGTTTGCAAAAGGTTTAAATAACTTCAAGTATCTGTCTTCAGATTACGTGGAGGTTTTAGTCCGATGGGAAGCAGATTTTAAGCGACACCGAAGATAAACCAAAAATGTGGTGGAGCTGCAAACCGTGTAGTGTTGCTGGGACAGGACAGGAGCTATAACCGTTGGAAAATACATCACAGACAATGCAACAAACGTGGAGACAGAACAATCACTTTTGTGATAAATGCCCACTTATTAATAAACTTCTAACAACCTTCTCTCTACATATAAAGTGATATCCAAGCATGGGAAACAAAAGACAGCATTTACCTGTTTGCATCCAGCTAGCCAAGCCTTTTTTGTGTACCAGCTACTTGCGAAGCCTCGTGTATAAGTTTTGTCTTTTTCACGAGATTGCTGCGATATATTCAAATCGGGTTGGTCCGGTCCAAGGTCTTTAAGCAACAATTTATCTGCCAAACTTCTCCTTTCGAAAGGATTGGAGATTAGCTCTTGAACAGAATTAGGCGGGGACCGAGGTCCGGAGACTCCACCTGCACACGAAGCCATCCTCATCAACTACTGCGTCAACCGGATACGAGTCACTGTCCAAACTACTCACAGACTGCACGGGGCGCTGACATTGGCGCCCCGTGACCGTCATATTTGACGACGCTGATTGGCTGAAATTATGTTTTCGCGGCATAGTTTACACGTTACAGATAGCAACAGTCAGCTGCTAGTGGCTGCTGCTGCACTGGTTGAGGGCTCCTCTCTTAGCGCCCCAGACGAGAGAAGGTACACGGGCAAGGCCAGGCAGGAAACATGTGACTTATCAGTAACTTTAGACATCGTAACACAATTTTAAACGAGATTTTATTGTAGATTATACATTTTACTGATATCAATTATATAATATTTACCTTGTTCATTAAAAATAAAAATAAAATATATATATTTTTTAAAATATATTTTTTATTTTTATTTTTATTTTTATTTTTTAATATGGGAAGAGGTGGGGCGGCGCCCCTAGCGCCCCTATGGACCGGCCGCCACTGGAACTGGGGTAGTAACTATAGTAACGCAGTGTAGGCACAAAACCAACAGAGCCCTCAGAGCTCACAGCTCACAGCTCCTCATATCTGTTCAGAAACTGGACAAAAGTTAAACAAGTACCAGGGGCGGCGGGTACTGTAGGCTAGGGAAGGCTAAGCCTTCCCAAATATTTGTGTCACTGCATCCTGGTAAAATAAATATATAATGTAGGCCTATAATGTTTGTGTCTTTGACATTAGCGCTGCTATGCAGCCACCTGTGCCCTGTACTACGAAGCCAGTTCAACAGACCCTGGATATGTTTGAGTTATCTTATGGCGCGTTTCCACTACAGCGCGGAGCACGGTTTAAGAGGGCTGTGACGTCAGCGGCCCGTCTTTGGTTGCGTTTCCACTTGGCCTAGTACCGGCCGGCGGGTCCTAATTCACAGTTTTTCTGGCCTCATAAAATCGCGGGTCTAGGGCCAGAGACAACGAGGCTGAGTCGGGCTGAGTATGCTAAACTAGAGAGAGCATCGCTGGCAAGGGGGCTACAACTACAACAAGATGGACATATTTGACCGTGATTTAATTGTAATACACGTTTCAAAATGATGCCGAAGTAACAACATACTGATACCGGTTAGTAAAAACCATGAATTAATGCTTTGTCAAGTCTGCAGACAGACGGCAGGGGAAAAACCTTTTAAAATGCTTGTTTTCTAAATGGAGATTGGCTAAGCTAACGCAGTATATGCTCCGACCGTCCACACTCACAACAACGGCCTATACAGACATAAATAAAGCAGCGACTGTATTCACCATGACACAGGCAGTCTGTGGTTTGTACTTGTTTAACTTTTGTCTAGTTTCTGAACATATATGAGGAGCTGTGAGCTCTGAGTGCTAACAGCTAACGGCTGTGTTGTTTTTCTGGGGTTCTCTGAAGATCACGTCACGGCTCCGCCTACACTGCGTTACTATAGATACTACCCCAGTTCCTAAACTGTAATGGAAATGCGCCATAAAGTGAGCCAGTCCTAACGAGGCCCAGCCATACCGAGCGGGGCCGAGCGAGGCCGTGTAGTGGAAACGCGCCATTTAAGGGCCCATGTCATGGCCATTTCCACTGATCATAATTACATTGTTGAGGTATACTAAAATAGATTTATACTGTCCAATTTTCCAAACTCACATTGGTTTCGCATACAGCATGTAAAGTATGTGTATTCAGCAGTATTCACTCTCTCCACTAAACGACTCGTTGGAGCTCTTGCGCCCCCCCTCCCTGTGAGCCTAGTGTGCTCCGATTGGTCAGCTCGGCCACTCTGTTCTGATTAGTCAACCACCAGAGAGGCTCCGCCCATGTCTAACAGTGCTTTTTTCGGCTCGCTCTCGGAACATCAGTCTTATAATGGCGTCGGTACAGCCGTATATTTTATACGCTAACTAACCGAACTGTACCTACAACTGTTGTTAGAGAAGAGTAAGTTATTTTTACCTGTAATAAACTACTACTGTTTGATGAGAAATCAAATCATGGTTTGCTATATATGAATAATATGTTATAGGAGCAAATAATTCAGGGAAGAAAGGATAGGCCTACTAAGTATTTCCATCAAACTTTATTTTTAGAAATGTACAAAATGAACATAAATATACATATATACACGGTATATCATCCATTCCTCCCCGTTGTCGGCATCTTGCCTATCGCAGCCGGGGCTTTTTAGGGCGAGGCCTCAGTGTGGTAGTCCCGTCCCCGTCATGTATTGTCCGCCAGGATCTGGCTGGACGAAATCAAATGCAAATCACAAAATATTAGAGAAACTTAGTTGTTTGTTAGTAGTAGTTGTGGTAGGAGTGTGGATCTATCTAATCCATCTATGTAATCAACACAGTAAGCTTGCCAGCTAATATGCTAACCTAGCTTTCTTGTTTACCTTGTTAGCAAACACGATATGAACGTTAGGTCGGAGGAACGGCAACTATAATGGAGTGTAATAAAACTACTATGAACAAAAGCTAGTGGTTCATATTAGGCTAGCAATAACGTGTTTATAATTGCAATCTTATACGGGTAGTCTGCTACGTTCGGTCATTCATTGTAACTGGCATGAATACAATGTTTCCCGCTAGCATGTATAGCTAGCCTTGTTAGCTATACATGCTATCAGCGTCGGAGGAAAGCCAACTGTAATGTACCGTCCTTTGGGGTCTGTGAGCGGGCAAAGAGAGGGGATTTCCCCGTTGTCTCTGCTGGAAGTGTGAAATAAACTTAGTTGTTTGATGTTCGTCAGCTTGCCAGCTGGATTACAATGCTAATCTACGTTTGCTAGTTGTTCAGTTGTTCAATATGCTATACTATACTATGAACAACATATAGTGGTTCATATTAGGCTATCAAGCACATGTTTACAATTGCAATCTTATATGGGTAGTCTGCTACATTCATTGTAGCTGGCATAAAAACAATGTTTTTCCGAGCAAACTCATGTCTAGCTCTTAGTAGCCTTGTTGTTTAGCTCGGTAGCATACACGCTCGGAACGCCAGCTATAATGTAATTACGTTTCGCGACTGACTGTACGGTAAATCACCTGGAGTATACTGTCTATGAGTATTTCGTGTGTGAATGCAGACATTCTCCTGCTATGAGATACATACATGTATGTAAGGCCATCTGCTGATATTAGAGTTGATATGGAAACGCTAGCAACTTATGGCGCGTTTCCACTACAGCGCGGAGCACGGTTTAAGAGGGCTGTGACGTCAGCGGCCCGTTTTTGGTTGCGTTTCCACTTGGCCTAGTACCGGCCGGCGGGTCCTAATTCACAGTTTTTCTGGCCTCATAAAATCGTGGGTCTAGGGCCAGAGACAACGAGGCTGAGTCGGGCTGAGTATGCTAAACTAGAGAGAGAATCGCTGGCAAGGGGGCTACAACTACAACAAGATGGACATATTTGACCGTGATTTAATTGTAATACACGTTTCAAAATGATGCCGAAGTAACAACATACTGATACCGGTTAGTAAAAACCATGAATTAATGCTTTGACAAGTCTGCAGACAGACGGCAGGCGAAAAACCTTTTAAAATGCGTGTTTTCTAAATGGAGATTGGCTAAGCTAACGCAGTATATGCTCCGACCGTCCACACTCACAACAACGGCCTATACAGACATAAATAAAGCAGCGACTGTATTCGCCATGACACAGACAGTCTGTGGTTTGTACTTGTTTAACTTTTGTCTAGTTTCTGAACATATATGAGGAGCTGTGAGCTCTGAGTGCTAACAGCTAACGGCTGTGTTGTTTTTCTGGGGTTCTCATTGAAGATGACGTCACGGCTCCGCCTACACTGCGTTACTATAGATACTACCCCAGTTCCTAAACTGTAATGGAAATGCGCCATAAAGTGAGCCAGTCCTAACGAGGCCTAGCCATACAGAGCGAGGCCGTGCGAGGCCGTGTAGTGGAAATGCGCCATTAGTTAGCACAGTTAGCACTGGCTTAGCAGTCCGAAACATGTTTACACATTTAAACAGTCGTGGTAGATACCTTGTTTGATAAATACACAAATAACAATGCAAACTTACAGGTTGTGTACCCGAATCTTCCCCTGCTCCAAACGGTCCAAACAAACTAGGAATAGCATCGTCCTTCAGTTTCAAATGCTGTGCATATCCGGCCTCAAACTGGGCAATGTTTTGGAAGCTTTCGTCTGTGAAATGTCGCGCACACAGTAACGTTCTTCGAACCTCTGAAGGAACAGTGTTAAAAAGAAATTTCAACCACTGACTTCGTCGTGGTTCTTCCGTCGGTAGGACAAACAGCTCAGATTTCTCCTCACATTTCAGGAAACAGGTCCTTGGCATTGGCATGACTGGATCGATTGTGAACTGAACCAGAGCTTCCAACAGTAAATGTTAGGCTGGCAGAGGGTGCGGCCAGCGCCGCTGGGTGTGGCCATAGCTCTTCGGGATTGGTCCATTTCGTTCCGGGTACCGCATGACATCATGCCGTACCCGGAACTAAATGGAAGACTCAAATGGGCAGTGACGTATCTCCAACGAGGCGTTTTGGGGAGGTATTTTCTGTGTTAGAGTTTTACTTGCTACAGGGTGTACTTTGAGGGTTTTGACTCTGCACACCGTTTACATGCATAAAAACCTTCATAACACACAAGGGGACGGGTAATAACCGGAAAAGCATGACATGGGCCCTTTAACTAACCCTAACAAACGAGATCTCACTAAGCGGTCCTACGACGCTGGTTATCAACTCGGTAAATCAAGCCAGGGTTTCTCTGTCCAGCTGAGAGCGCGTTCATGTGAAAGGGGCGGTGTAGGAGCCACATTTGAAGTAGTAGTTTCTGTGTTTATTACGGTACATGTTTTTGAGTCACTATAGGTGGTGGGCGTGTCAAAGGATTGGTGTGGTGACGTTTGCGGTTATATCCGGTTGCTTTTACCTCCACACTTTGTGATAGATGGAGGGGGAGTGAGCTGGAGAAGGACCATTTTTGTTGACCGCACGCACGCACGCATGCACACATGCACGCATAAAAGAATATATGGATATGGACTATTGAACTTTTGCTTGAAAAAATAAAAGGTCAAACGCATACTGTTGGAAAGACTGAGTTTTTGCGCGTCCACAGTGTTTTTCTCTTGTTTAGTCCCTCGCGGCACTTTGTTTGAAAGATTACTGCCGCAATAGGCGGGGTTAGCAACATTTGACCAATCACAAACAGGGACAAGTGTACTGACAGCGCAGCGTCATACTTCATTAATGAAAAGTAAACTAATATTAGACAAATATGAACTTTAAACATCCATGACTTAAACATATAATCCAGGATACAAGCCACATATGCGGCTTTCACACCAGCGCTTTTCCCTCTCTAGCTCCTAGCTAGAGCTTTTCTGGTTCAGCTCCGGTTTCCCTTTTCTGCTCCCGCTCTGTTCACACCGCCCAGAGCTGCCGCTGCTGCGTCATGACGTCACCGTTTACATGGCTGATTGTCTCCCCAACGGAGCTCACAACAACAACAACAACGGGGGACTGCGTCGGGTCGATGATTGTGTTACTTTTAATCATACGAAGCCAGATTAAATTAAATAACTACTTCTCCAACCATATACTTTTCTCCAGAGTGCCGTGGTTCATTGTTTATTAATGTGTTTCAGCGGCATTTACCGACCGCTGCAGTGCTGGCTGCTCTTCCACGGGAGTTTATTCTCCCGTTAGCTCCGGGTAGCTCACACGGCTCTAAAGTATTCACTGTCTGACTGTCACACAAGCAGCTGATACATATCCCCAGTTCCCCTTAAGTGAATGTGTGTCAGTCTGAATTGACGCTGTTTGGCATCACAACGCTGCTATGAAAGTTTCTCTGGTATAACATGGGTGATGTTAGCATAGTTACTGCTGCGTGTCCATTGGGGACTGACTTTTGCTTGCGTGTGGTGGTTTGTGCCGCTAGAGGTTGTCTATTGTCGGCAGCAGTGATTTACTGAGCGTTTGGCTGTGTGGATTGGAGCATTTGTTGTTCATTCATTAAAACATTAAAGGGATATGTCAATAAGTGGATCAAATTCAGATGTCAATGTGGCAAAAATGGATGAACAGAAGAGAGAGTCGATACTCACTGCCAAGGCTTTGGCAAATAAAATGGAAAAGCTCCAAAAGGAACGTCAATCAAAGGTTCACAAAATGAAAAGTGTGATTAAAACAATGAAGGATCTCATGCAAAGGGATGACAATGCCTCACAAATACAAACTCAACTTGAGCATTTAATTCAACTGGTTAAAGAAACCACCCTGTTACACAAGTCTGTAATTCCTCTTCTTCCTGCAGACGAACAGGAAAAACAAAATGTATGGTTTGCCAAGACACTGAAATACAATAATGGATTTATCGACGATGTCAAGCAATGGCTTTCTGAAACTGGGAAACAACCGAGCAGCACCATTGCACATGTTCCCTCAATTGAGATATCTGATGAACACCAACAAAGTATGTCTCATGTTTCAAAACACTCTGGGAGAAATGTTGAAACTTCTGAAGCACAAGATGAAATAAAACCAAGCGACAGTGTTTCAAACATACGAAGCATTGGGTCTCGCAAGCGGAGCTTTGCTGGAACCAGGTCCAGTGTTTCAACTACATCATCATGCACCAAAGCTGAGGCTGACATGGCCGCTCTCTTGGCACGACAAAGGTTATTAAAAGACAAACATGCATTGGATGAACAAGAGGAAGAGCTCAGGAAAAAGAGGGAGCAACTGGAAATGGAAGTGGAAATAGCTGCATCAAGGGCTAAAATGAATGTGCTAAGACGCTCTGGAAGGTCTCGTGCTGCAAGTGACACATCTGTGAGTCCCAATGGCATGCATTCTAATTTGGAAAGGGGACGAAAGGAAGCCATACTCAGTGCTGGAGCAAAAACATTTGTGCCTGACACAAACAGGCCTACAGGTGGTCAGTCTGACGTACAGTTTTTGCACAGAGAACATGAAGCAGAATATGGACATCTGCAACATCAAGCCACAAGAAGCTCAGAGGCCAATATACATCAAAGTTCATCACAATCACATCCACAGTTACAGCAACAAAGCAATCACCCAGCAGCACCGGCACCAAGCAGCAGTGCTCAGAATCCTTTAATTAATGTCTTGGAAAGACAAAATGAAATAACATCCATGTTGGTTCAGCAACAGTCTCTTTCTTTTCTGCCTAAAAAAGAAATTCAGATTTTTGATGGCTCTCCGTTTCAATATCAAGCATTCATAAGAGCTTTTGAGCACAGCATTGAGGAGAAGACTCACAACCCTAAAGACTGCCTGTATTTTCTCGAACAGTACACCAGGGGGCAGCCTTTGGAGCTTGTCAGAAGCTGTCAGCATATGCCCCATGACAGAGGATATGCCAAAGCAAAGGCTTTGCTACAGGAGCATTTTGGTAATGCACAGAAAATTGTTTCGGCCTACATGGAAAAGGCTCTTTCATGGCAGCCAATAAAAGTAGAAGATGTGCGAGCTCTGCAAGCTTACGGTCTCTTTCTGAGAGGATGCTGCAACGTCATGGAAGAGTTTGAATACATGTGTGAGTTGAACATGCCTAGCAATATGCTAGCCATCATAAAAAAGTTGCCCTACAAATATAGGGACAAATGGAGAACTCTGGCCTATGATTTACAGAAAAGGCAGGGCCGGAGAGCTACATTCATGGATATTGTTAATTTCATTGAAAGACAGGTGGATATTGTGAGCGATCCACTGTTTGGAGATATACAGGATACTCCACCAGCAGCCAACAAAGATGTGAGGAAAGCTAAGTTTGAACCTCGTTCAAGGATGAGGGGAAGCAGCTTTGCTACTACTATTACGACAGCGGAAAAGAAAGTGGAACCTGAAATAAGAATGAAGGAGAGAGGCTCACTAGGTACAAGTGTTTGCCTGTTTTGTGGAGGTGGACATATACTGGATCTGTGTTTCCAACTGGAAAGAAAGGCTCATAGTGAGAAAATCGCTTTCTTAAGGGAACACGGTGTGTGTTTTGGATGCTTGTGTATTGGGCACATGAGTAAAGACTGTAGGAAACGCCTCTCGTGCAAAGTATGCAGTCTAAAGCACCCAAGCATACTTCATATCTATCAGAAAGAGAAAGAAACTGACACAATGCAAGCTAAAGGAAAAGCTATAAGCAGTGCTCTTATCTCCGTTCAGTCCAGTGGTCTTACAGGGGCCGGTGAGCCAGATTGTACTCTCTCCATAGTGCCTATTCAAGTAAAGTCTAAGAAGGGACATGAAACATTCCTAACATATGCCTTCCTGGATCCTGGGAGCTCAGCATCATTCTGCACGGAGCGGCTGATGAACAAACTGAATCTCAGGGGAAGAAGAACAGACATTCTCCTTCGGACAATGGGTCAGGAGAAAATAGTTGGAAGTCACATTGTTTCTGACCTGCATGTGGCTGGATTAGACAGCAGTCATTATTGTGAGCTGCCTGACACCTACACCCAGAAAACTATGCCAGTTCATCGAGGCAACATTCCTCGGCAGAAAGACCTTCAGAGATGGCCTCACCTGAAACATGTAATGATTACTGAGATTGATTCAGATGTGGACCTGTTGATTGGGACTAATGTTCCTGAGGCACTGGAGCCATGGGAAGTTATTCGGGGTGTAGACAGGGGCCCATACGCAGTCAAAACTATGCTGGGTTGGACTGTCAATGGACCTCTCAGAGGAGACAGGAGTAGTGAAATTACTTGTGGACAGCCAGATGTCACTGTCAATAGGATATCTGTTGCAAACCTTGAAGATCTGTGGAAACAGCAGCTAAAGGCTGATTTCCCTGAATGCAGTCAGGATGAGCAGATGGGACCGTCAAGAGAGGACTGTCACTTTATGGAGTACGTCACAAAGTCTGCTAAGTTGATGGATGGCCATTACTGTATTGGCTTACCTTTAAGGAAAAGGGATGTTAGTATGCCAAACAACAGGAGAGTAGCAGAACAACGTACACTGAGCCTCAAGAGAAGGTTTGATAAAGATGCTTCATTTCATGCTGATTACACCGCTTTCATGAATGACATCCTTTCAAAGGGCTATGCAGAGAAAGTGCAAGTTGTAGATCTGGAACGCAGTGACGGCAGGGTATGGTATATACCACACCATGAAGAAAAAGATCAGGGTCGTATTTGACTGTGCAGCTACATTCCAGGGAACATCGCTGAATGCGCAGCTCCTACAGGGACCAGATCTTACCAGCACACTGGTTGGAGTCATGACAAGATTCAGAAAGGAACCTGTTGTACTCATGGCAGACATTGAAGCCATGTTTCATCAGGTTCGAGTACCAGCTGAGGATTCAGATCTGTTGAGGTTTCTCTGGTGGCCAAATGGAGATCATCATCAGAACTTAGAAGAGCACAGAATGGTTGCACATCTGTTTGGAGCTACATCGTCGCCAAGTTGTGCTAGTTTTGCCTTTAGAAAGTGTGCAGAGGACCATCGGGAGCAGTTCAGCCCCAAAGTAATCAACACTGTCCTGCACAATTTCTATGTTGATGATTGTCTAACATCTGTGGTCTCAGAGGAGGAGGCAGTGGCACTCTATCATGACCTTTGTGCCCTTTGTGCTCATGGGGGTTTTCATCTCACAAAGTGGATTAGCAACAGACGTACCGTGCTTGCTGCTATACCTTCGATAGAGAGAGCGAAAGAAGTTAAGGATCTGGACTTGGATAATGACACACTCCCTGTGGAAAGAGTATTGGGCGTACAGTGGTGTGTTGAGTCAGATGTCTTTAAGTTCAAGATCATGATCAAGGACAAACCCATAACCAGAAGAGGGATCCTTTCCATGGTCAGCTCAATCTTTGACCCATTAGGAATATTGGCACCTGTGGTCCTATCAGCCAAGATGATTCTTCAAGACTTGTGCAGAAGGGAACTTGGTTGGGATGATATTATACCAGCCTCAGCTGCACAAGAGTGGAAAAGTTGGCTGAAGGAGCTCTGCAATCTCGAAGAGTTTAAAGTTGACAGATGCCTAAAACCGGTGGATTTTGGGGAAGTGACCTCTGCTCAGCTACACCACTTTGCAGATGCAAGTGAAGACGGCTATGGAACAGTGACTTACCTGTTATTACATAACATCAAAGGACAAGTGCACTGTGTCTTCATTATGGGAAAAGCTAGAGTGGCCCCATTGAAACCAATAACCATCCCTCGAATGGAATTGACGGCTGCCGTGGTTGCAAGTCGTATGGACAAGATGTGTAGGAAGGAGCTGCAAATGCAACTTAAAGACTCCATCTTTTGGACTGATAGTACTTCCGTATTAAAGTACATCAGTAATGAGACCTTAAGGTTTCGAACCTTCGTCGCAAACAGGGTTTCAAAAATACGCAGCGTATCAAATCCATCTCAGTGGAGATATGTTCCCACCGCAAGCAATCCTGCCGACTGGGCTTCCAGGGGAGTCAAAGTGGAAACGCTCCTGAAAGATGACACATGGGTGTCTGGACCTCAGTTTCTCACTGGACCTGAAGAACAGTGGCCTGTGAACCCTGATGGCTCTGAAATGGCACCAGAAGACCCTGAGGTCAAGATAAGTCTGAATGTGAACGCTGTGCAGGTTGAAAAAGAGATGGATGCTGTAACCCGATTGATCAATCACTTCTCTTCTTGGATCCACCTGAAGAAGATGGTTGGTTGGATCCTCAGGTTGAAAAAGGAAGCAATTGAGTCTGACTCTTGCTCAGTCTGGCTTGAATAAGGAACAACAAGACCGAGAGATGAAAAAGGAAATGCAGACTATCAAGGCTCAGGTGGTCTCTGGTTTTCTTTCTATTGAGGACCTCCGAAAAGCTGAGAAAGAAATGATCTGCTTTTGCCAAAGAAAAAGGTTTCCTGAGGAAATCAAAGGCTTGCAAAAGGGAGAAGGTGTGAAAAGGACTAGTCACATCTACAAACTCAACCCAGTACTTGAAGATGGTGTTCTGAGAGTGGGAGGACGTCTCAGTAGAGCAGCAATGCCTGAAGAATCTAAACATCCTGCTATATTGGCAAAAGATCTTCACATTTCTGACATCATTCTACGGCAAGTACACCAAGATGTGGGACACGGTGGTCGTAACCACATGCTATCTAGCCTGCGACAAAGATACTGGATTCCTGGTGCTAGTGTGGCTATAAGGAAAACCCTGTCAAAATGTATTGTTTGTCGGCGACTAAATGGAGCTCCAGGAATGCAGCAAATGGCAGATTTACCTCGAGACAGAGTTTCTCCAGATGAACCTCCATTCACTCGTGTGGGAGTTGACTATTTTGGACCTTTTGAGGTCAAGCGAGGAAGGAGTACAGTTAAAAAGTATGGTGTTCTCTTCACATGCTTAACAGTAAGAGCCATCCACATCGAAGTAGCTTCATCCTTGGATACAGATTCCTTTGTTAATGCTCTTCGACGCTTCATCGCAAGACGTGGACAAGTATTGGAATTACGCTCAGATAATGGAACCAACTTCGTCGGAGCTGAGCGTGAATTGAGAGAGGCAATAGAAAGGTTGAATATTGCTAAAATCAACAACACCCTCCTTCAGAAAGGAATAAAGTGGACTTTCAATCCCCCTACTGGATCCCATCATGGAGGAGTATGGGAAAGGTTGATCAGATCTGTGAGGAAGGTTCTGAATTCCAGCCTGAAGGCACAGAACCTTGATGAAGAGTGCTTTCACACGGTTCTTTGTGAAGCCGAATCCATCATCAACAGCCGTCCCATAACAAGAGCATCCACAGATCCCAATGACTTGGAAGCACTAACCCCTAACCATCTTTTGCTGCTAAAAACCAAGCCATCTTTTCCACCTGGACTGTTTCATAAAGAGGACATATATGCTCGTCGAAGATGGAAACAAGTTCAGTACATCTCAGACTTGTTTTGGAAACGATGGATTAAGGAGTACTTGCCTCTACTCCAGGAACGACAGAAGTGGTCAAATGTCCAGCGCAACTTCATACCAGGAGATATTGTGCTCATAGTCGATGACTCAGCACCTCGCAACTCATGGCTTACAGGAAGGATTGTACAAACCATTCCAGACAGAAGAGGACTTGTACGTCAGGTGCGAGTGAAGACAAAAACTAGCTATCTGGACAGGCCTATCACAAAGATCTGCCTTCCACAGGAAGCAGAAGAGCCGTGAGGAAATTAGTGGGGTATTGAACTTCATAGACCTTGACATTGACGTTTTTTCCGACTTTTTACCAAGTGATAGTAAAGATCACTCCTTCATAGGCTAACAAACTATATATTTTTATTTATTTATTTATTTTTTTTGCCTAAAGAAGAAAAGGACACTTTAACAAAGGACGTTTTTATCCTTAAAAGTTTTTTCCTTGATTGTCTCCTACATCATATTTCAGTTGTGTAATTATTATGTTGATATAATTAGGGGCCGGAATGTAGGAGCCACATTTGAAGTAGTAGTTTCTGTGTTTATTACGGTACATGTTTTTGAGTCACTATAGGTGGTGGGCGTGTCAAAGGATTGGTGTGGTGACGTTTGCGGTTATATCCGGTTGCTTTTACCTGCATACTTTGTGATAGATGGAGGGGGAGTGAGCTGGAGAAGGACAATTTTTGTTGACCGCACGCACGCACGCACGCACGCATGCACACATGCACGCATAAAAGAATATATGGATATGGACTATTGAACTTTTGCTTGAAAAAATAAAAGGTCAAACGCATACTGTTGGAAAGACTGAGTTTTTGCGCGTCCACAGTGTTTTTCTCTTGTTTAGTCCCTCGCGGCACTTTGTTTGAAAGATTACTGCCGCAATAGGCGGGGTTAGCAACATTCGACCAATCACAAACAGGGACAAGTGTACTGACAGCGCAGCGTCATACTTCATTAATGAAAAGTAAACTAATATTAGACAAATATGAACTTTAAACATCCATGACTTAAACATATAATCCAGGATACAAGCCACATATGCGGCTTTCACACCAGCGCTTTTCCCTCTCTAGCTCCTAGCTAGAGCTTTTCTGGTTCAGCTCCGGTTTCCCTTTTCTGCTCCCGCTCTGTTCACACCGCCCAGAGCTGCCGCTGCTGCGTCATGACGTCACCGTTTACATGGCTGATTGTCTCCCCAACGGAGCTCACAACAACAACAACAACGGGGGACTGCGTCGGGTCGATGATTGTGTTACTTTTAATCATACGAAGCCAGATTAAATTAAATAACTACTTCTCCAACCATATACTTTTCTCCAGAGTGCCGTGGTTCATTGTTTATTAATGTGTTTCAGCGGCATTTACCGACCGCTGCAGTGCTGGCTGCTCTTCCACGGGAGTTTATTCTCCCGTTAGCTCCGGGTAGCTCACACGGCTCTAAAGTATTCACTGTCTGACTGTCACACAAGCAGCTGATACATATCCCCAGTTCCCCTTAAGTGAATGTGTGTCAGTCTGAATTGACGCTGTTTGGCATCACAACGCTGCTATGAAAGTTTCTCTGGTATAACATGGGTGATGTTAGCATAGCAACCGAAGCTAAACTGACTACTTGCTAAGCCGTTTTCTACAGGCACTTTTTACCGGCGTATTTTTCATTATGATTCTACTTGTGATAGTCGGACATGACAACCTGTACAGCCCTGTATTGATTCCATCCGATAGCTGCTATAATAAAAACAAAACGTCTGCCTGCTCTCCACAATGATCAATAACAGCGAACGGATGGTCAAAGTAAGGTACAAATAAACAGAATCACACGAAGCCTGGTTAGTGTTGCCTGACTTTATAAAGTGTTTTTTTTTTTATAAGTGTGTGGTTGCCTTCTAGTCACTTTGCTCAGCGCTACTGCTTGTAGGCAGGCATGACGAGACTATTCAGTCGACCCATGGCATGTTCAGGGGAGGTGGGTTTAGTTTCCTGCATGCCTCGACGTAAGAGAGACGTAAGCGACGCCGCCTCTTAGCTCCGAAGCTCTTGCCTCTAGACCGACAATTTTTTGGAGCTGGAAGTGAACCGCATTCCGGAGCTAAGAGGCGGCGCCTCTGCGGTGTGAACAGGAAAAACCGGTACTTTTCAGGCTCCAGCTCCGAGCCGGAGCTGGAAACGCGTTGGTGTGAAAGGGGCATATCGTGTCACCTGCAAGGTGAATACAGAACAACTGGTTAAAAAATAAATAAACTACCGAGTGTTTGAAAGCGTACAACAGTTTTATGATATCACTGCCCCATCTAAGACACGAGTGGATCTGACTGTAATTACATTTGAGTTGAATGTTTCGTCAACTTAATGTGTTGCTTAAAATAACACTTCTGCATATAGTATGTGACAATGTAAGTGATGCACGGCCAGATACGGCTCGAGAAGCTGACTCAGATAAGGAAATATATGATATATTATGATATTATATGATCGATGATCTGATTGATGATGTGATATGAATGATAAGTGCGACACGTTGGCGTCTTCTCTGCATACGGCAGTTTAAACTATTTCCTTTATCCTGTAATATAACTTGATAGATTTAAACTCTGCACACTGAGCTCTGATTGGTCAGCAGGCGGTGCTTTCACTGAGTTGATCTCTTTTCTATAGACGCTGGAGGCGGGCAGCGTCAGGTAAAAAACGTTATTTAGCCTTCCCAAACCTGAGCCTCATGCGCCATGACAAGTGCAAACCACAGACTGCCTGTGTCATGGCGAATACAGTCGCTGGTTTATTTATGTCTGTATAGGCCGTTGTTGTGAGTATCAGAGCATATACTGCGTTAGCTTAGCCAATCTCCATTCAGAAAACACGCATTTTAAAAGGTTTTTCGCCTGCCGTCTTGTCTGCAGACTTGTCAAAGCATTAATTCATGGTTTACACTAACCGGTATCAGTATGTTGTTACTTCGGCATCATTTTTGAAACGTGTATTACAATGAAATCACGGTAAAATATGTTAATTTTGTTGTAGTTGCCAGCGATTCTCTCACTAGTTTAGCATACTCAGCCCGTTTGTTGGCCCGGAAAGAACCTCGATTTTGGAGAGCCAGAAAACTGAAAAAGTACCCGCTAGCCAGAACTACGCCTAGTGGAAACGCAACCAAAAACGGGCCGGGTACGGCACGCTTAAACTGCGCTCCGTGCTGTAGTGGAAATGCGCCATTAGTGACGTCAATAGGCCCCGGAAGAAGAAAATGGAAAAAGACAAATCTACAACGAGGCGTTCTGGGGCAGTATAGGCACGTCTTTTCTGTGTTAGAGTTTTACTCGCTACAGAGTATACTTTGAGGGTTTGTGACTTTGCAGACCGTTTACATGCAGAAAAAGCTACATCACACACAAGGGGACGGGTAATAACCAAAAAAGCATATGATGGGATCTTTAAGAAAATGGCATTTAAAAACAGTCGTTAAAAAGCAAAGATAATAAAATGAACTTTAAAAGAAAAAATACATGAATAAAAGTTACAGTGCAGTTTAAGATGTGAATAGTTAAATTAAAAGCAGCGGCAAAAAGAAAAATCTTCAGCCTGGATTTTAAAAGTAGTCAGAGTTGCAGCGGACCGGCAGGTTTCTGGGAGTTTGTTCTAGATATTTGGATCATAATAACTGAACTTCTCCAGGTTTAGTTCTGACTCTGGGGACAGAAAGCTGACCAGTCCCTGAAGACCTGAGAGTTCTGGATGGTTCATAATTTAGCAGTAGGTCAGACATGTATTTTGGGCCTAAACCTGTCACAGTCTGCTTTCTCACTCACCTATTTTCTGCATTAACATTCCTTAGTCACCTGGTAGCCACACCCTGTCTCTCTTTCACTCTGTTACACCCATCAGCTCCAGTAGTATATAGGCCCACTTCACTCTCACCTCAGTGCCAGATCGTACTTTGCAGCATGCCAGTCTTTCCAGCATTACTTCCCAGATTGCTCTCCCGGTTCCGACCCTGCCTGTCCCTGACCTGCCTGCCTCGCCTGATTCCTGACCCTGCCTGTACCCGGACTATTCTGCCGCGCCTGCTCCCTGACCCGGTCTGTACCTGCAACTCCCGTCTTGCCTTCTCCTGGAACCCTCGCCTGTCCCCGACCAGCCCTTTGCCTACTACCTGCCTTTTCGTCTCCTACCAGTTATTGCCTTCAATAAAGCTGGTTACAGACTATCCCTGGTTTCCCCGTGTTTTGCATTTTGGTCCTCAGCTCGTTTGTGACAGAACGATCTGGCCAGAAATGGACCAAGCAAACACCGGGTCTCCTAGAGACCGCTTTGAGAGGGTTGAGGAAGCCATCCAAAGACAGGAGGTCACGATAGCTACCTTAGCTACCGAGACCCACCAGGCAACCTCAACCCAGGAACAAGCGCTGGCTTACCTGGCCTCCCAGATGCAACAGATGGCCGCCACCGTACAACAGCTAGCCGCTAGCATGGCTGCTACCGTCCCTCCGCCTGCAGCTCCGATGTTCACTCCAGCCTCTGGATCGACTGGATACGCTCCGGAGCCTCGTGTGGGAACTCCGGAACGCTACGCTGGTGAGCCTGAGGGATGCAGTCCTTTTCTCACAAACTGTTCCATATTGTTTTCACTGCAGCCACACACCTTTGCCTCCGAGGCGGCTCGCGTAGCTTTCACCGTTAATCATTTGACGGGGAAAGCCCGCTTATGGGGTACTGCAGAGTGGGAGCAGCAGACTCCAGCCTGCGCCTCTTTTGCTGCTTTTTCCGCGGAGATGCGGAAGGTGTTCGGTTCCGTTCGTCTGGGTCCCGATGCTGCCGGAGGTCTGCTGAGCTTGAGCCAGGGTTCCGGCACGGTGGTGAATTACGCTATTGACTTCCGCACCAGCAGCCGCCGTAGTAGCTGGAACGAGCCGGCGCAATGTGACGCATATCTGAGAGGCTTAGCGGATTATATGAGAGATGAGCTGGTTTCCTATGATCTCCCTGCTTCCTTGGATGGGTTGATCGAGCTCACCTCTCGGATCGACAGACGAATTCAGACACGAAGAGAAGAGCAACAGACACGAGCGGCGGGCCGCCGCTCGCGACAACAACTTCCGGTTTCCGGGAGATTTCAACTTCCGGTTTCGGCGGAGAATTCCCATCCCTACTCTGACTCACGGTACGGGGAGGTCGAGCCCATGCAAGTGGGTCGTACCAGTCTTAGCTCTGAGGAGAGGGAGTTACGTCGAAGAGGGAATTTATGCCTTTACTGTGGTCAGGCTGGACATTTTGTTTCCCGTTGTCCGGGAAAAGGCAGAGCCCATCAGTAATGGGGAGTATACTGGTGGGCCGAACCTCTGAGCTGATCCCCAATGGAAGACCTTTGTGCCATGCTCGACTTCTCCTGAGAGGCACACCTCAGGCTCTGGCTGTGTTTATCGACTCCGGATCAGATGTCAGCATCATTGATGAGGAGCTCGCACTACAGCTGGGCATTCAACAGATTCAGTTGCCCCAGCCGGTACCGGCTAATGCTTTGGACGGTCACCTGCTGGGAACGGTGACTCACCAGACGACACCGGTCCATATGCTCATGTCGGGGAACCACCATGAGACAATCCAGTTTCATGTGCTACGGTCCCCCAAGATTCCTCTGATTTTGGGTTATCCATGGCTCCGCCGCCACAACCCGAACATTGACTGGTCAACTGGGTCCATCCTAGGGTGGAGTTCTTCCTGTCATCAGGTTTGCCTCAAGCAGGCCGCTGCACCTCAACTATCTGTGGATATTAACCTGGTTCCGGATGTCACAGGGGTTCCGGCGGAGTATTTGGACTTTAAGGAGGTTTTTAGCAAGACTAAGGCAACATCTCTCCCACCTCATCGGCCCTATGACTGTGCTATTGAGCTACATCCGGGCGCAGTCCCACCCAAGGGGCGGTTGTACTCACTTTCGGCACCGGAGAGGAAGTCCATGGAGACGTACGTCAATGACTCTCTGGCTGCGGGAATTATTCGTCCTTCCACGTCACCCGCAGGAGCAGGGTTTTTTTTTGTGGCGAAGAAGGATAAGACCCTGAGACCCTGCATTGACTATCGGGGTCTGAATGACGTCACGGTAAAGAATCGTTATCCCCTGCCACTCATCTCGTCAGCATTCGAGTTACTACAGGGAGCAACAATCTTTACCAAGCTGGATTTACGAAACGCATATCACCTGGTACGAATCCGTGAGGGGGATGAATGGAAGACCGCCTTCAACACCTCTTCAGGACACTACGAGTACCTGGTGATGCCATTTGGACTTACCAACGCCCCTGCAGTTTTCCAAGCGTTGGTGAACGACGTACTCCGGGACATGTTGGATCGTTATGTTTTTGTTTATTTGGACGACATTTTGATTTTTTCAAAGACCCTCAAGGAACACATCCATCACGTCCAGACAGTCCTCCAGAGACTTCTGGAGAACTCGCTGTTTGTCAAGACGGAGAAGTGCGAGTTTCACACTTCTTCGGTCGCCTTTCTTGGCTACATCGTGGGTCAAGGAAGTGTGGAGATGGATCCCTCCAAAGTTTCAGCGGTTACCTCGTGGCGGGTTCCTGATTCCCGGAAGGAGCTGCAGCGTTTCCTAGGATTCGCTAACTTTTACAGACGGTTCATCCGTGGCTACAGTACCGTGGCCGCCCCGCTCACCGCCCTGACCTCGTCTAAGGTAACGTTTAGATGGTCCCATGCAGCAGAGGAGGCTTTTCAGGACCTCAAGCGCCGGTTTACGTCGGCTCCTATCCTACAGGTACCAGACCCTGCTGGTCAGTTGGTGGTGGAGGTGGATGCTTCTGACGTAGGGGTGGGGGCCATCCTGTCACAACGCTCTGGTGAGAATCAGAAGCTCCACCCCTGTGCTTTCTTTTCGAGGAGATTGAGTCCGGCGGAGAGAAACTACGACGTGGGGAACCGGGAGCTTCTAGCAGTCAAGTTGGCGTTGGAGGAGTGGCGACACTGGCTTGAGGGGACAGAACTGCCATTTCAGGTTTGGACCGACCATAAGAACCTGGAATACATCAGGTCGGCACAAAGACTGAATTCCCGGCAAGCCAGGTGGTCGTTATTTTTCACCCGGTTTAATTTTTTCCTCTCCTACCGCCCGGGCTCCCGCAACGTGAAGGCCGACGCTTTGTCCCGGCAGTTCGGGAGGGAGGGAGACACCTGCGGTATCCCGGACACTATTCTTCCTGCTCCTCGAGTGATCGGTGTTCTCGCTTGGGAGATTGAGGAGAGGGTTAAGACTGCGTTGGTGGACCAACCCGGTCCTAGTTCTTGTCCTCTTAACCGTTTGTTTGTGCCTCAGGTTTTGAGGGCTGAGGTGCTTCAGTGGGCTCACAGCTCCAGACTTTCCTGCCACCCTGGGATTCAACGTACCAGAGGGATGGTCTTGCAGCGGTTCTGGTGGGCTACGCTGGAGGCTGACACCCGGGAGTTTGTGAACGCCTGTCCTGTGTGCAATCGGCACAAACCCTCTCACCAAGCGCCAGCTGACCTCCTTCATCCATTACCGGTTCCACGTCGCCCATGGTCACATATTTCGTTGGACTTTGTGACTGGTCTTCCACCGTCCCACGGACATACTGCCATCTTGACGGTGGTGGATCGGTTCAGTAAAATGGCTCACTTCGTACCCCTGCCTAAGATCCCGTCAGCTAAGGAGACGGCTGAACTTATGCTTCTCCACGTTTTTCGCCTTCACGGACTGGCGACTGATGTGGTTTCCGACCGGGGGCCCCAGTTCACCTCTGTGTTTTGGAGGGAGTTTTGTGAACTGATCGGGGCGACGGTCAGTCTCACCTCCGGTTTCCATCCACAGGCCAATGGTCAGACTGAAAGGAAGAATCAGGAGATGGAGACCACTCTCCGCTGCATGGCTTCCGATCATCCTACGACCTGGTCTAAACAACTCCTGTGGGTGGAGTATGCCCACAACACACTCATCAGTTCCGCTACTGGTCTTTCCCCTTTTCAGTGTGCATACGGGTTTCAACCCCCTTTGTTCTCTGCATTGGAGAAAGAGGTTACCTGTCCGTCTGTCCAGGCCTTCATCAGACGTTGTCGGAGGACTTGGAGGCGGGCTCGAACTACTCTGCTTCAGTCTGCTAACCGGTACGCCACATCAGCGAACCGCCGACGCACCAAGGCACCTGTGTACCAGCTAGGCCAGAGGGTGTGGCTTTCCACTCAAAACATTCCCCTTCGGGTGGAGTCTAAAAAGTTAGCGCCCAGATTTATTGGACCCTTTGAGATCGTCAAGGTCATTAACCCTGCAGCAGTTCGACTGAGTTTGCCCCGGAACATGAAGATCCATCCCACCTTCCACGTGTCTAGGATTAAACCTGTCCGGGAGAGTCCTATGATTCCCGCCGCTCCCCCACCACCACCCCCTAGGATGATCGATGGGGGTCCGACCTATACCCTTCGTCGTATACTTCGTTCCCGACGCAGAGGAAGAGGGGTTCAGTATTTGGTGGACTGGGAGGGCTATGGTCCTGAGGAGAGGCAGTGGATTCCTGCTCGTCACATCCTCAACCCTCAACTCATCCGGGACTTCCACCTGCGCTACCCGGAGCAGCCTTCTAGGACCCACGCTCAGCCAGGCGTTAAGCCGGGGGGTACTCGTCGGCTACGGACCGGGGGCTTCATCGAGGAGGAGGGGGAGGCGTCTTCAGTCGAGGAGGACGAGGATTTCCAGGAGGGGGAGGCCGAGAGAGCATTCTCAGATGAGTATTAACCTTTCCCATACCCCCACCTTCCACCCGGTGTCTGTAGGTTTTTTGTTGATTTTTTATTTATTTGTTTTTTTCCCCGTAGGTTTGTCTTGGACGTCGGGAGCCGTCCATTAAGGGGGGGGTTCTGTCACAGTCTGCTTTCTCACTCACCTATTTTCTGCATTAACATTCCTTAGTCACCTGGTAGCCACACCCTGTCTCTCTTTCACTCTGTTACACCCATCAGCTCCAGTAGTATATAGGCCCACTTCACTCTCACCTCAGTGCCAGATCGTACTTTGCAGCATGCCAGTCTTTCCAGCATTACTTCCCAGATTGCTCTCCCGGTTCCGACCCTGCCTGTCCCTGACCTGCCTGCCTCGCCTGATTCCTGACCCTGCCTGTACCCGGACTATTCTGCCGCGCCTGCTCCCTGACCCGGTCTGTACCTGCGACTCCCGTCTTGCCTTCTCCTGGAACCCTCGCCTGTCCCCGACCAGCCCTTTGCCTACTACCTGCCTTTTCGTCTCCTACCAGTTATTGCCTTCAATAAAGCTGGTTACAGACTATCCCTGGTTTCCCCGTGTTTTGCATTTTGGTCCTCAGCTCGTTTGTGACAAAACCATTCAATGCTTTATAAACCAGCAGCAGTATTATGAAATAAATTCTTTGACACACAGGAAGCCAGTGTAAATACTTCAGAACAGGAGTGATGTGATCCACTTTCTTAGTGTTAGTGAGGACTCGAGCAGCAGCGTTCTGAATCAGCTGCAGCTTTCTAATAGATCTTTTAGTGAGACCTGCAAAGACACCATTACAGTAGTCCAGTCTACTGAAGATAAAAGCATGGACAAGTTTTTCCAAATCCTGCTGTGACATTAGTCTTTTAATCCTAGATATATTCTTTAGGTGATAGTAGGCTGATTTAGTAACTGTTTTAATGTGACTGTTGAAACTCAGGTCAGAGTCCATGAGAGTCCAGATTTCTGGCTTCATCTGTTGTTTTGAACATTGCAGACTGAAGCTCAGCGCTAACTTTTATACGTTCTGCCTTGGCTCTAGGGGTGCAACAACGAATCGACTTAATCGATTAAAATCAATGACCAAATTAGTTGCCAACTAATTCAGTCGTCGATTCGTTGGTGACGTCATCACGTGTGTTTTACGCACCGTTAAACTCCAACGTTATCGGTCTTTTTATCGGTACTGGAGACATTTAAAAAATATATGTCAAATGCATTATTGCTACATAAACATTATATCGCAGTCTTAGTGTCGCCAACTCGTTTCTAATATGCAAAAAGACAAAAAAATGCGTCTATGGTGTATTTTCGATCTTTCCAATCCAGGCGAGAGATCTCTCTCTCCCCCGTCTGTGTGCGAGGGGGCGGGGCAGTTTACACACACGCGGCTGCTACATGCAGCAACACACGGCGGGGATGGCGGAGAGAAGCGCTCCGAGGTGTGGTTAAATGCAGTAGCGTGGCGTGGGGAAAAATTTAGGGGAAGCCCATTTTTTTGGGTTGGGGGGGGGGGTGGTCAATAACGTAACCAGATGAGTGATTACAGCGCCCGGTATCATTTTACACACATTTGTATCACACAGATGCAGGACTTGCACACGCCTGTTATCTAACCGACAGGTCCGCACGCACTCTCCAGCCGAAACAGCACAATCTATGTGATTTTTGGATTTACCGTGCCTCTCAATTGCCCGTGACAGGTTGGCAAGGTCGATGAATCCTGAAGTTGCCCAAGGATTGTTCAGGGAGCACGAATCCTTGTCAAAAAGAAGACATGGCCAGCAAAATAGACGCTGAAGTTTAGCACTTCCAGTTAGCCACTCCGTGCGGACATAATTGTCCTCATTGAACGTCCGATTCGCTCCCTTTTTCCTCTGTGTACACAGCTCGAGTGTGGGCATTGGCCTGTCATCTGATTTAATTTTTAGTTGCTGCAGTACGCCAAATCTCCACCCTCCATAATGCTTCATTTGCTTGATAATTTCAAATGGCGGTGATGACAGTTACAGTAGGCTACTACAGTACGTAGTAAAACTGATGTTGATGTGATTTGATTGGATGGCAGTGTCCAATCAAATCGCCAGCCGCCTCTGAAGGGAAGCCAGAGGCGGCTGGCTTCCCTTGGCATGGCCCTGACCAATCACAGGTTGGCAGGGGCATCACGTGGGCCTCATCTGATTGGTCAATCCCTCCATTTTCTTTCACCAAGGGAAGCCCGATTCGGCTGGCCTCCTCTCGCAACAGTGAATGCAATCTACTGTTTCACCATAACATCTAGAGGGGCGCTGTTTGTTTCACTCTTTGTAAAATACTCAATGAGAGTGGGGGAGAGACGGGCCGGCAGCAACACACAGCAAAGGAGAATTATCGAAACAAAACAAAGTGTTTTTATTTATTTATTTAAATTATAACTACAATCCGAAAAAACAGGGGAAGCCTGGCTTCCCTTGGCCTCCGGGAGAAAACGCCACTGGTTAAATGTTACCCTTCTTGAGGTGGACAATGCTCGTTGCCAATAGTTCAATAAGAGTTAAGCATGTAAGGGCGGTAACACAAGCAATTTGTCTAAACATTTAGCAAAAGTGCACCACATTCAGACGGAGAAATTGAAGTAAAAAGATATGATTCTACACTGTATTGAAGTAAACATGTATTATTTTGAATTGTATTTTAGTGAACATGTATTGTTTGAACTGTTTTAAGTAATCACAACGGTTTTGGGTAATCACATATATAGAAATGATATTCTCACTTTCAACTCACTGACCCAGAGATCCTGTTTCACACACACCGCTCCTTTTCACCCCCACACACAGATGTTCTTCTCAAGGCCCTTATGGACATCATTATATTTGTGCACAAAGGTTTAATTGTATGAGAAAGAATAATTTATGTGAAAAACTCCCATGGGAATGTAAGGGAGTGAATACCGGTGCAGAGATAAGGATTGACTTTTGACCTTGTGAAACTTTGGAATCTCACGTTCTGGTCGGAACTCTGATTCGCTGTATTGAACCCGACCAGGAGTGAATCCAACCAGTAAAAACACTTGGGGGATGTGAACAGCTCATACAGCTCCTCCTCACGGACTCTCTAATTCGCTTTGGAGTAAAAGGGGAAGGGAAAAGTCAACCCATCTCCGCCCCAAAATATGATTATGAATACTGTTGTTTTTGAGTGTAAAATGCTTCTGGTTTGTTGAAAGCTGGTGCTAGAAGACGGTAAACCGCATCACAAACCTGGAGTCCATACTTCTCGTTTTCTGAAAGCTGGTCTGTCTACCTGTAAAACCGCATCACAAGCCTGAAGCCCGGAGTACTCTGTAAAACTTGTATATGTGTTTGGTTTCCTACCAGAAGTAAACTCAGATAATTGTTATAACTTTTGATTCCGGTGTTTTCAATTCCTTTCTTTATTTAATAGAGATTTCAGCCTCATCCAACGAACGGCGCGTAGCAGAGGGGGTGGCTATCAGCCACCACAATAGGTGTTCTGCTCCAACAAAATGCACCGGGTTCGACTGTCTTTCTAGTAGCTCTGTAGCCCCCCCATCCACAAATAACTTTTCCACGTCAGCAACACACGGAGTTAACAAAATTATAAAAACATGGGCTAATGATTAGAGGTAACTGAGTTATTTATTTTGTTAAAGTTTCAGCTATTCTGTTTACAATTCTGTCATCACATTATTTAATACGATTTGTTAAAACATTGTTGTTCCTTTTGATGTGAAATATTATTTATTTAATTTAAATAAAAAGCAATGTTAATTTTGTTCACAATTTGTTTAGTTAATTTAATAATACATGTATTTTTGAATGAAGTATTCATCTTTATTGTCTTCATTGTTAGTTTCCACATGCCTAAAACAACCTCAAGCTAAATCTAAAAGTTGATGGCTAAATAAGAGCGTTTGAGAAATTGTGCAAGGCATAATAGTCGATTAATCGTTTCATTAATCGATAGATGAATCGATTATCAAATTAGTCGTTTGTTGCAGCCCTACTCCAAAAACCATTACCTCAGTTTTATCTTTGTTTAATTGGAGAAAGTTCTGACACATCCAGTCATTGATTTGTTCAATGCACTTACTCAGTGTTTGAATTGGAGCATAGTCTCCTGGTGAAATGGTTATGTAAATGTGTGTGTCATCCGCATAGCTATGGTAACTTATTTAGTTGTTTTTCATTATCTGAGCCAGTGGTAGCATGTAGATTTAAAGAGAAGAGGCCCCAAGATGGAGCCTTGAGGTACCCCACATGTCATATTTGTCAACTCCGATGTGTATTTACCTATAGAAACAAAGCTGTTTCTGTCCTTTAAGTAGAATTCAAACCAGTAATATGTTGTGGTCAACAGTGTCAAACGCAGCACTGAGATCTAATAATACTAACACTGAAGTTGATGTCAATAGCCGCGTTCACACCGGAGTACTTTTCACCGTACTTTTCGCGTTTAGTTCCGTTAGTACCCCTTATGTCGCGTTCACACCAAAAAGAGCACTTCATCTCGGGAACTTTTACCCCCATTTTTAGTGCCTGCTGAGAGATGGTACTTTCCTGGGGGAAAAAAGTGCCCCAGTTCTGATTGGCTGGGCGAATTGCAAACCATGCCCCGTACAACTCTGAAATGTTTTGTAGAGCGATTTACTCGGAAGGCTTCAGTAGAAGCTGCTGGGAGTCCCAGCAGCTTCTACTGAAGCCAGTCCCCAACTCCGGGGACTTCCGGCCGGGGACTCCGGGTGGCAGTATACGCCGTGAAGTTGTTTGCGGCCTGCCAGTAAACCCAAAGCAGAAGAAGACGAAGTGACGTCAGCGGCTCATTTGCGTAATCTTCCCTCAGGGAAAAGTACTCCGGTGTGAACGCGATCTGTACTAAATACCCTGGGGTAATAAGCGCCGGGGCTCTGAGTGCCGGCACTAAATACGGAAAAGTACTTGGTGTGAACGCGCCTATTGAAGACCTTAACAAGAGCAGTCTCAGTGCTGTGGTTTGGACGAAAGCCTGACTAGAACACATCGAAACAGTTATTTAAATGCAAAAATTACTCAACTGTTGAAAACAACTTTTTCAATGATTTTCCCTAGAAATGGCAGGTTTGATATGGGCCTGTAATTGTTCATTACTGAATCATCTAGATTATTATTTGGTTTAATGACTGCAGTTTTCAGGGCCTGTGGAAATACACCTGAGTGAAGAGACTTGTTTACTATATGAAGTAGATCTGAGGCCATGCAATGAAAAACATTTTTGAAAAATCCTGTTGGTATAATATCAAGGCAGCAGGAGGAGGATTTTAGATGTTGTATAATGTCCTCTAGGTCTTTATCATTAATCCAGTGGTTCTCAAACTTGTTCTGTCATTCCCCACTTTGAACAGGTGGGCCTTTTCAAGCCCCACCTGTTCCTCATCGCTCCAATCAAATGGTAGGCCAAGCTTAAAATTGTCAAATGTATCGTTCTATATCAGGGGTCTCCAACCTTTTTTAGGATGAGAGCTACTTTCAAAAAATAAAACAAGTCGTCAGCTACTTTTACTCCCCTTTTTTTTTTTTTTTGCAGTGTATATATTTAGCACATTTTAACATGATGATATGCTGACCTTTAACCTTTGTGTGCTGTTTGGGTCTGTGGGACCCGTTTTCAGTGTTTACTCAAATAAAATGTACTCAATTTAATTATTTTAACCTTCTTTATTTGGGGGTGGACCTCACATCCTCTAGGGGGGTCCTCACCTCCTCTGGGAGGGTCCGGGGGCATGCACCCCCGGGAAGAATTTTTTTTTAAATGTTGAAGTGAAATGCATCAATCTGGTGCACTTTGAGCACAACATGAATTGATGGATACAGCTCTCAACACTCAGATGAAAGGGAGCTGTATACTTTTCAATAATCCAAACATCTTTAGAATATGATCACAACCAATAACAAATCATTTAAACTTGTTTATTCTTATCTTATGTTACCTAGTTAGCATTCTTTCTTTTTGTTTATGCATATTTTACTAATCACTCCCCTTTTAAACATTCTTTTTTTTTTTTACTGTCCTATAGTACACATTGGAATGATTTCTTACTTTATTTTTTACAACTAGGCTATATTAAATAGATAAAGGTGTGCTCTCTCTAGCTCTCTCGCTCTCTGTCTCCCTCGCTCACAGAGGCTGTGTGCTCCTCCGTGGCGATGACGGCTTGCGTTAAAAAATAATAATAAACATAGGCCTATTTGTAAAGTGGGGGGACACAAACGGGATTTCTAAAAGTGTCACGGTTAAACTCCTTATGAAGTGGTGAGGTGCCGCTCCACATTGCTTTTCTTCCCCACTGCAACGCTGTTGTGTGTGTGTGTGAGAGCGTTTGGTTTCACATGTGTGTATGAGAGATTTTTACATATGTCTGTAAATGATTTTGGTTTCAGTTGTGTGTGTGTGTGTGTGTGTGTGTGTGTGTGTGTGTGTGTGTGTGTGTGTGTGTGTGTGTGTGTGTGTGTGTGTGTGTGTGTGTGTGTGTGTGTGTGTGTGTGTGTGTGTGTGTGTGTGTGTGAGCAGGCTCGGATTGGCCATCGGGAGATTCTGGACTTTTCCCGGTGGGCCGCTGCCGTTGGTGGGCTGCTGCCTTCGGTGGGCCACTGGCTCTGGCATAGGTGGGCCATGGACTTTCACAGCGCCGCTCGTACGGACTGTGTATCTCCTTACACTACTACTATTAATAATACTAGTACTACTATTCCATCACTGTTAATTATGTATTTTTCTTATCAAGAGGATTTTGTATATTTTCTTCAGTTACATAAGTAATCAGATATAGCAATACTTTATTCAGATGTTTTACGTCAGTAAGAATAGCAATTTGACACACTGTAAAAAATGGCTGTGAAATCCACAGTTATTTACAGTGTTTGTGCACAGTAAATTACTGTATACCATTTTAGAGTATAATACCGTGTTTCCAACCAAAAATTACAGCAACTCTGGAGTTACTGTAGAAATAGCAGTAGTAATGTCCCAACTGTATAAAATCACAGTAACCAACAATGTACTGTAGAAGATCACAGTAACCAACAATGTACTGTAGAAGATCACAGTAACCAACAATGTACTGTAGATATTCACAGTAACCAACAATGTACTGTAGATATTCACAGTAACCAACAATGTACTGTAAATATTCACAGTAACCAACAATGTACTTTAGAACAGGGGTTCCCAAAGTGGGGGTCGCGATTTTTTTTTTTTATCAATTTCATTTTTTTAAATTATTAATAATAACGTGTGCATAGACATTTTTCAGGGGCGGACTAGCCATCTGTATAATTTCCCTGCAGCGAGGCTCCCCCCGTTGACAATCCACTAGCGCAGTGTTTCTCAAACTTTTTCATACCAAGGACCACTTAACCAATAAAAAAACACTCAGGTTTTACACCTCTTAGGAAATGTAGACTACATTTATTACGGAGTTTATGTCCGAGACAACAGACTACAGAGAGATATGCAAAATACACCACATGTAGTACGACACAAACCTCCGCTGTGGATTTTCAAAACAAAATACAGTAAACCTATGGTCGCAGGCCCAAGTTTAACTCTCTAAGGCCTGCATGGTCTGCCTACAAAACAAAAATAAAAAAACATTTATGCAGCCCCAACAACAGCCTCTGATCATCAACAGACTTCATGCAATGCTTCATCGGATGCATATATTAGATAATAATCTCTATCTCACTCCTAAAACATCTAAATCTACTTTCAGCATGGATAAATGTTCATCAAATGCATCCATTGTTTGTTCTATATGCTTCTTGAAATCCTAAAAAACACATCGTTTTTCTAGAGCAGATTACAAATCGCCTGAAAATGGTAAAAACAAGTGGCAACATGTTGGACGAAGGTGTTGCGCTGGGCTATATCATGCAATCTAAACTTAAGCTCGCTCCATTGCGGAGATAGTCCCGCGAGAGTGCGGAAAACTGAAATTAATTCACTAGCTGTAGTGTAGATAATTACAGTAACCAACAATGTACTGTAGAAGATCTCAGTAACCAACAATGTACTGTAGATAATCACAGTAACCAACAATGTACTGTAGATAATCACAATAACCAACAATGTACTGTAGAAGATCACAGTAACCAACAATGTTCTGTAGAAGATCACAGTAACCAACAATGTACTGTAGATATTCACAGTAACCAACAATGTACTGTAGATATTCACAGTAACCAACAATGTACTGTAGATATTCACAGTAACCAACAATGTACTGTAGAAGATCACAGTAACCAACAATGTACTGTAGATAATCACAGTAACCAACAATGTACTGTAGATATTCACAGTAACCAACAATGTACTGTAGAAGATCACAGTAACCAACAATGTACTGTAGAAGATCACAGTAACCAACAATGTACTGTAGATATTCACAGTAACCAACAATGTACTGTAGATATTCACAGTAACCAACAATGTACTGTAGATATTCACAGTAACCAACAATGTACTGTAGATAATCACAGTAACCAACAATGTACTGTAGATATTCACAGTAACCAACAATGTACTGTAGATAATCATAGTAACCAACAATGTACTGTAGAAGATCACAGTAACCAACAATGTTCTGTAGAAGATCACAGTAACCAACAATGTTCTGTAGAAGATCACAGTAACCAACAATGTTCTGTAGAAGATCACAGTAACCAAAAAAGAAAGAACCAACCGAAAAACCCCATTTCTAGAATAGCTAAAATATCTTAAATAAACCAACATCTTTTTCTTAATATACATAATCTTGATGCAGTGTAATTACTAGTTTGTCTATACTAGATATTTTATATACTTAGTAGATATATATTTTTAAGACCCGGGTTGCGGTCGAATAGTCCAAAAAACAGCTCCTAAGTTCTAACCCTATCGTCTATTCCTTGACCTCTGAGTGAAACGTCACGGGGTTAAGGGATAGTGGATAGGAGAATTCAAAAGGATTTAGGAGAAGAGACTGCGGTACTTTAGAGAATCCGACTGCACTTTCACTATCCGACGTGTTTATGATGCGCCAGCGGAGGTCATAAATGTGTGTCTGCTGAACTACAACTTTCCGAAAGCGGACTACTATAAGCGCATCATTAATAAGCGCTGTTATTGTGTTGTTTTATGCTTTATGAACGTGTGCAACAGCGAACAATATGTTGTTCATTAAGGTTGAAATTAAAACAAATAAGTAAAGTGAAAGAAAATCGTTGTCACATTGATAATTGTTGCTCACACTCACCTCACCCTCCTGGCAACATACAAAACAATTGATGGAAACCGTGTTAGACCTTGTATTGCTGTACATATCACCATTCTTAAGTTTATAACATGTTGAATTAAAATCTGGCCAAAAGTCTCAATTAGATTTGAAGCTGTATTGGCTTATTGATGTGTTATGGGACAAAATAGTTGTTTACCCAAAGATATTACTATCAAATGAGCACAGGCCCAACACTGTTGCACTCAATGAATAACCAATAATCACCCAGCTGAATAGTAAGTTGCTCAATGACCCTATTAGTGTCCTATATAAGAGCAGGTGGGCAGTATCACAGTTTCAGAGCAAGATGGCAGAAATGGAGCTTGTGGCTGCTGTGTTGCAAAACAACAGAGCAAATATTCAGAGAAGGAGAGCACGACTGCAGAGGCTGGCAGTGTGTTTACAAGGGGTAAGTGGATTCTGATACTGGTTTTAATGATAGATTACAGAGCATGCTTACATTGCACATACTATCAAGAGTATAGCTGAAACTGTTCCTGTATATTTCATGTGTTTTTGTGTACCTGGGTGAAGTTAGCTTTGAGGGCTTTCTGACAGAAAATTGTCTTATGGTTTATAGCCAACAAACATATTTCCAGTATTGGTTATTTATAGCAAACTTGAAGGCTATCTCCTCCCATGTGCCTTTTACTATTTACACCTGTTTTGTCTTCTACAGGAGAGGATCAACATCTATGCCAACCTCAACCACCATGTCCCTGTGGTACAAATATATATGGATCAGTCCATAGATCTTACATTTGACTACCGCCTGTCGAGGGAATCCATTGAGGCCCTGATGACCCTTCTCAGGAGGGAGAAGAACCATGGCTGGGTTCAGCATGTGGAGGTCCTCCTGGTGGTCTACTGGCTGGCACATGGGTTGTCCTATTCGGTTGTCTCCAGGGTCTTTGATGTGCCCAAGACCACAGTTTTTGATATTGTCCACAGGATGTGTGAGGCAATATTATGTCTGTTGGAGAAGCACAGTGTGCTGAAGTTGGCAATGGCTTTCATCGCCTTGCCAACAGCCCAGCCTTCAGCCACTGTGTGGGAGCTATAGATGGATGCCACATCCGCATCAAGGCTCCCAATAGCCCCCATGCACAGGATTACCTGAACAGGAAACTGTTCTTCTCTGTCCAGCTTCAGGGAATCTGTGACAGTTATGGCAAATTCCTGGACATTTTTGTTGGCTACCCTGGTTCGGTCCACGACACCAGGGTGCTCAGGAACAGTCCAGTGTTTGTGAGGGGCTGTTACCCACCAGCTGGCCATTACATTGTGGTGGATGGAGGTTACCCGTGCCTGAGGGAACCTCTTAACCTCATCACACCGTACCGGGAACCGTTGAGGGGTAGAGGAGGCGCGCTTCAACCGACACCATGCCAGAGCCCGATCGGTTGTGGAGAGGGCTTTTGGGATGATGAAGGCACGGTGGAGAGGGATCTTCTTCAAGGCCCTGGAAGTGGATCACAGCTTTTCCCCTAAGGTGATAGCAGTGTGTGCAGTGCTCCACAACATCTGCCTCACTGCTGGAGACATCCTGGAGCCAACTGAGGGAGAGGATCCAGTGCTGCTACCTCCACAGGGACCTGTGCAGAGGGATGAACATGCTGGTCAGCACTATAGGGACAGACTGGCAGCACACGTGTCAGCCCCACATCAGCATCCTCCACACCTAAATGACCATGATTATTTCCTTATATAGTAACTATATTAATGGATTTCTTACATCATTCTTTTTTTTTAATATGCAATCATTCCCCATAAATACATGTTACTAATGCACGTTATTGTGTCTCTTGTGGTACAGGTTGCCATGCTTGGATTGTTGCTACTCCTGCTGCAGCAGCATTTTCCAGTTGGAAGCAACTAAGCTCCATCTTTTTCGTTGATGTTCACCCCGTTATGTTTTATTTTTGTCATGTTTATTTGTACATACGACACCTATTGCACGTCTGTCCGTCCTGGGAGAGGGATCCCTGCTCTGCTGCTCTCCCTGAGGTTTCTTCCCCCTGTTAAAAGGTTTTTTTTTTTGGGAGTTGTTCCTCATTGGCTGCAAGGGTCTAAGGACAGAGGGTGTCGTACACTGTACACATTAGAAAACCCTCTGAGGTAAGTTTTTGGTTGTTAAATAAACATTTGGCTGATATATTTCACTAGAGTGGGTCTGTCATTTTGCATGTAGTGTTTGTCATTACACAACAGTCATTATTTAGCATTTATAGCACAAATATTGTTGAAAGTAACTGTTGTATTGTATTTGAGAAAGCTGCTATGACATGTGGTGCTTGTTTATTGAAGCACTGTTTCTGAGTGTTATCCAAATCATCAACTGAAGACCTCCACTTTAGTGTTTTCAACAAGTTCAACATTTATTGTTATTTTTTTTTCACAAGCTCTGCAATTCAATTGACAAGCCGCTCATTCTGCTCATAGAGGGCTTTATCACAGGCCTCGTCCTTCTCTGCCTGCTTTTTCAGGAAGGCCAAAACGCTGCTTCTCCGCCTTGGCCTTTTAGGAGGTGGTTGGGAGCTGGTGGAGGGCACGGGTTCCTCCTCACTGCTGAGGGAAACTTGAGAAGGCCCTTCCTCAGCAGAGGTGGAGGCCTCAGCAGCAGTCTGGCCATGGCTTGCCAATGGGCATGAGGCAACTAGGGTGGGAGGCTGAATTGATGGCCTTCCCCCAATTGCATCATGCATGGCCTCAAACCATGTCCAGGTAGCTGCTGAGGCCTCTCCCCCGTCTGTTCCTGTCCCAGTTGGGGGATTCTTTAACTCCTATTGACAACACAGATAACAGACTGTTAGTTAAAAGGCAGTGAGGGCAAAATCACATTACATTACATTACATTGCATTTAGCTGACGCTTGTATCCAAAGCGACTTACAATAAGTGCATTTGACCAAGAAGATACACAGTTGAAGAAAACAGAATCATATAAGTACATTAGGTTTCATAGAGCCAAAGCATTTCAAGTGCTACTCAACTGGCTTTAGATAAGCCAGTCCTTTATTAGTATATAAGTCCTTTGTTAGTATATAAGTGCTTAGTTTGTATATAAGTGCTTTGTTCGTATATGAGTGCTTAGTTAGTATTTAAATGCACACCAAACAAAACATTGTACTAATTCTAAATGTGTAATTGCTTACGCCTTAAATGTTAACAAGTGTAAACAACTAAGCAAATTCACATTTTAATATAGGGGGCTGTGGTCACCAGTTTAAGTCTGTAGCATAATATCTACAAACACTAACCCACCGCAGTGCCCAGCCATGTGATTTGCTTTACCTTGTATTTTGTTTTCAAGTTGTCCCATTTCTTTGATGCCTGTGGACCAGTCACCTGGCCCTCCAGACCCATCTCTTTCACAACCTGCCTTTAGTTACAAATTATCTTAATTCACCATGCACATTTATTAAAACATTTTATCAGACAAATATAGATGAACTTACTCCCAGCCTGATTTGGCAGCATTTCGTTTCCCACTGAACATGTGCTCCATGTTCACCCTTGCACTAATTAGTGCACGGGTTTCAGCATCTGTGACAGAAATAAATACATCATATTAGGCTTGCATGGTACAACGCTGGAAACTAATAATGAAATAGCCTAATGCAAACTGAGCATAAAGGTTTTAGTACGATGTTAACTTTACCTGGATAATTTCACAACAGTCATTTCATATAAGCATTTTGCCAAGTTATGGCTTAAGAATGTAAAAGCTTAAGAGAGCAGCGGTAACTTACATGATCTTCGTTTGTCTGTCATGATCGGTTGTTTCCGTGAACGACCGAACATTCCCTCGTCTTAAATGCCGTGGCCGCAAGGCATTGTGGGGCAGCATTTTCTCCTCTCCTTTAGGTTAGGGAGGTCCAGTGGTACATTTTACACTGTTACTGTAAATAAAAACCTGTAAATACTGTGATTACCTTTACAGTATTTAACTGGCAGCAATTGACAAGTTACTTAGTAAGTAACTACTAAAGATGGAGGTAATTTAAATAACTGAATATACTTTTGTAGCTATAATAATAAATCAAATCAGAATGTATTAGCTGATTTATATTTTGTATTAATAATCTGAATCTGTAAAGTAACTAAAGCTGTCAGATAAAGGTATATACAATACATAGCTCTGAGATGTAGTGGAGTGGAAGTATACATAAAAGGGAAACGCTCAACTAAAGTACGAGTACATCAAAATTGTACTTAAGGTCAATAAAGCAGTGTATAGTAATATTACTGCTTAGTGATCAAAAATACATAGCGTCAGGAACACCCAATGAGGCAAATCCTCTTTGTCTGTAGCGCGTAGAGTGAGGAGTTGTATTTGTGTAAATCTTGTTCCCGTCTTTTGAGCAAAACAGGTTGTGTGCTGTTTCATGGAGTCAGTGGGTAAAGGACAGTCAGGCAGCTGACTTTTTATTGCTAACAATGAACATATAAAATAGATTTGCAACACAACTTGGATGACCACAAAAACATCAGTAGCAAGAACAATGTCTTCAAACATTATGTGTACGGTACCACTGTTGTATGTGCTCTTTTATCTTCTCATTATGTCTGTATTGTGTGTTCCTTTAAGTAACATTTTATAAATAAATAAATGGTTTTTTTAATTTAAATGACACGTATGTCACATTTTAGTGCTGAGTCCAACATCCTCCTTAAATCTCCCTGATCTCCTCTTCTCCTTGTCGTTCCTCCACTCCTCAGTCTCCCCCTCCCCTTCAGTGCTGATCCTCACAGCCACCTCCTGCTTGATGATGTCATTCTGATAGGCCACAGGGTAACTATAGTAACCGTCCTCACAGACGGGGAAAGAAGCGGTGGCGGGGTCTGTGTGGTCAGTGGGTGTTGGCACAGCGTTGAAGGTGATGAAGCCAATGAGGATGATCACCAGCGAGACCAAGTAGAGCCCGGAGAACTGAGGGGGAGAGGAGGGGGGTTATATGTAATGACAGGAGCAAAGTAAGGGTACATCAATACAATCCCCGTTTTCATCTGTTTGGGATTATGACATCACAACTAGTCTGGAGCCAATCATTGTCCAACATGCCACTTACAAAAATGTGATGTAGAAACTTGAAACCTGTAGCACATGAGAATTGACTAAAAAGTGAGTAAAGTAGAAGAGATCTTGTGTATTGTAACTCTGGCACAACAATTTCCTTCGGGATAAATAAAGTCCTATCTTATCTTATCTTATCTTATCTTTTCTGAGATGTTAAACCTTTGAATATATTTTTCAATAAGGAATAAAGAGGAGATGTAAAAATAAAAAGTTTAACCCGGTAAATCAACTTAATGTAGAAACCATCACAACAGGCGCAAATTATAATTCAAAGTATATTATTTTATATGTCAGGAGAGGATCTTAAATCTGCCAATAAAGTAGAGCAGATAATCTTATAGTAAAAAGAATTGAAGGTTTCTACAAGTACGCTACCTCACTAGAGTAGATGGATTTAATAATGGCTGTTTCAGTTAGCGGTGCTAGTCAGGGAAGCAGAAGAAAATGGTAAATTCGCATGAGTGACTTTTTCAGATTAAATATTCTTTTTGCAGGCAATTCATTTAAGCACTTTGGACTCATACATTCATAATCTGTGTATATGCATGCAGCTGTGTAAAAACACTTGACACAAGATTGCACTTTAACAATTATTGTTATTCATTGATGCTGCTGTATTGTCATAACATTCAGATGGTCATCGTGACCCAGATGGGGGGGGGGGGGGGGGGGGGGGGGGGGGAATGTTACTCAAACAGGACGAAATAGTGGATTTGTTTTTTAGGACTTCTTTCAGCAGCAGAATAATCCACATTGTGTGTGTGTCTGTCTGTCTGTCTGTCTGTCTGTCTGTCTGTCTGTCTGTCTGTCTGTCTGTCTGTCTGTCTGTCTGTCTGTCTGTCTGTCTGTCTGTCTGTCTGTCTGTGTGTCTGTCTGTCTGTGTGTGTGTGTGTGTGTGTGTGTGTGTGTGTGTCTGTCTGTGTGTGTGTGTGTGTGTGTGTGTGTGTGTGTGTGTGTGTGTGTGTGTGTGTGTGTGTGTGTGTGTGTGTGTGTGTGTGTGTGTGTGTGTGTGTGTGCTCACACTGTACTGGAAGAGGAAGACCCCACAGAAGAGGCTGAAAAGGTCTGCAGTGAGCAGGGAGAGGTTGACGGCGGTGGCGCTGCTCAGCTTCACCACTATGGGCATACAGCTGTACAGAGTGTACATACACAGTGCATAGGCAGCGAACAGGAGCCCTGAGGGGGGAGCACAACTGTTAAGAGACGTAGACATTGATTTTATAAAAAATAAATGCTTTGGTTGAACTGATGCTGTGGTATAAAGGTCACACATTGCTTGTGCAGGTCATCAACAGATAGTCAATATGGAGCCATAGATTACATTTAGCCTCTTCATGTTCAATTTAGTTTTTTACCACTAGGGAAATAGCTGGTCATTGGCATTATTGTTGATGTTTGGTTTTCAAAGTGTTTCTGTTCAGAGGAGTACTGACCAATTTGCCAGCTCCACTGGATTGCAGCAATTTCTTTACGTTCCAGGATTACCCTGGGTAAAGAGAAGAAATAACAACATCTCAGAACCCATCTGCTGTGGGTCTGGCGCCGATAAGCCTCTGGGGGCAAGGGCCAGTGGGTGGTCCCCTCATAGGCTGGATATCTGTTAGATGAACCACATGTTGGATGAGACTCCTGGTCACACCCACACACACTTACATCTGTATGGTGCTGATGATGGTGCCAAACAGGCCGACCATGCCCAGGAACTCCACCCTGCTGAGGTTCTTCACCGTGTACTCCTGACACACGTTAGACACGGCGTACAGCGAGGCACTGATCAGGACCAGACCGTCCCCTAACAGGATGTTGGAGGCTGAGGACACCACAAGGGACACACGAGTGTTTCTGTCATGTGTTAGACAGTTTCAGTTTAAATATGAAAGGTCACAGATTAATAAAAGCAGGCCCTGATCAAAGAGTTATTGGCTAAGTTCATCGGGCGTTGATTTACTCTGTGAGAGAGTGAGTCAGTCCTTGAGGGAAATTCTTACTGGAGCCCTGGTCTCTTCCAGCCAGCAGGTCGGCCCCCACCATGGCCCCCACCCCCATGAGACAGATGCAGACGGCGACGTAGTGGACCGGCCTGTAGCGAGCCTTTAAAACCCACCAGGACAGGAGCATCAGGACAGGGATCACGAAGCAGTCCAGCAGCTGGAGATTTAAATAGAAACACAAATGTCAATAAATACAGATCAATTACATACACAAGTTCAAATAACAGTTCTAACTCTTTGAAAAGAGGAATCTCAAGCATTTCAAATGGATTGATAAACATCTGTGCTTTACTGACACAAACAAAAATACGGAGCCTGCATGTAAAACGTCCCAAAGGAATGTAATTAAAACTTCTTGCATTGAGTTATTGTAAATATATTGGTTTTATTAGCTTACTACGATGTCTGATCCCACGGCCTTTGCACCATATAATCACGCATTTTGTTTAATTAGACTTTCCATCTAGATCCCTGTTCACAGAATTGAACATACATTCATTTTGAAAAGATTGATCCCTTTTCTCACGTCTGCCATATGGGGCAAATGCTATTTCCCTGGTGTCTACAAGGGGCCTTGCTGCTATAGTGTTTGATGCAATGCATCGAAATCTATGATAATATTAATAATTGACATATTTACTCAAAATGTTGTGGTTTTCATAAAAATAGTAAGAAACGTTTTCAAATTAATTCATATTTGGTAATTTATCAGAACTGAAGATTTAGATTCAAAAGAGATGTTTTATCACTTTTTTTTAAGGTAACATTTTTAAATAAATATGATCCCTTTTCACAACAAAGGCTTCAACCACACAAAAACACAGCCTGCACCCACCTGTACACTGGTGAGGGTGGTGTACTGGTACGCTTTGACCACAGCGTAGTTGGCCTCCACGTCCACCAGCCCCAGCAGGAGGTACTTCCACCAGCGCTTCCTCAGGATCTGTAAAATATTGCCATCCCCTACGTTTTAAAGGGGAGCAACCTGAACTTCAGTATCGACATTTATGTTTCATCACCAAGCCTCAGAACTGTTAGACACTGAATCATTGCTGCTCCCCTGTTGCAGGCCATCCTTACTTCTTTCATTATTACAACATTTGCACAATCATTTTCCCATTGAACCAACAAACTGAAATGTAATGTCATACATGAAATGGATACATGTGAATATTATTGCTGATGCATTGATGTGTTAGTATGTTGCTGTTGTAGTTGGTGAAGGTGCAACTATAACTGTTAGGAATGTATTTATGTATTATTTATAAGAATCCATTATATTCTTTTAAAGTCTTTTTAGAAAAGTTAGTGGAGTAATAAGTAGAACAACATTTCAGTTGTGGGATGTATTTAAGTACATTTACTCAAGTACTGTAAGAAAAAAATCTAACCATTGAGTTTATTTATTTTATTCTACTTTCTACCTTTACTGTATAATTGTCTTAGATGTATTTGTCGGTGATAAACAGTATAATATCATATCTTTATGAATATGACACCCTGAAAGGAGCCATATTTTGAACTCAGAACTTTGACTTCTGATAGAGTATTTATGGACTATGGTATTTCCCCTTCACCACTGCTGACTTACAGTGGAGTAGAATGAAATACATTTACTGTTGGGGAAATATTTCCCAAGGCCCATAACTGTGACCGAGGTTTATCAGTTCATACTGTCCTGACTGAGCACACGCACCTGTTACCTTGGCTGCTGTGCTCTCAGTGTTTTGTCTCCCTGTTCCTGCCTGTTGGCGTCAGCTGATAGAGGTGTTATGATTCTATCTTGTTATGCACAATGTGGATTATTCTCTCTGAACTAGCTAAATACATGGGTCTGGGGTAGAGTTCTTCAGAATTGATTGTGGCATCTCTACCGTGTGGTCAAACCGTGGCCCGTGACATGTCTTGTGAATTCTCCGGCTGAAGCTCCAAATGAACCGTCAGTGTTTGCCATCAAAGCTCCAGCTCTCCATCGTGTCTCTTTGAGTCCTGACTCCAATTGCTTCAGAAGTTTCCCCCACATTTACAATGAGTGAATTTACTTTGTTGCATTTCATCCCTGACGCCTGTTTTTGTTACACTGTTGCTTTAGTTTTTGGCCAGAGTTATAGCATATACTGTCATTTGAATGACACACATTATCTTGTGTGTTTGGTCCCTGGGGTTGTGTTACCTGTTCTACAGAGCAGCATGGTGGTGTAGGTGAGACACAGCAGGATGTAGTGCAGGAAGCTCTGCATCATGGGAGTGTTCACATGGAAGCTGGAGGCCAGGTACTGGGAGGAGATGGCCGTCCCACAGATGAGCCCCGCCAGGCCCTGACCCATGGCCAGTGTCCTGGCCAACTGCCTGAGAGACAGAGGGCTCCACGTTATGCTCTGCAGAACATGTCAGCACTTATACATTTACTTATTATATGCTACTTACTGCTTCTACTCCATTACATTCTGGAAGCTAATATTTTAATTTGACTCCACTTCATTCATTTGGCATCTTTAGTTACCAGTGGTGTAAAGTAAATAAGTAGATTTACTCAAGTACTCTACTTAAGCACAATTTTTAGATACTATACCTTACTTGAGTATTTTATTTGTTTGCTACTTCGTTCTTCTTCTCCTCTACAGTTCAGATGTAAATGGTGTACTTTTCCTCCACTACATGTATTTAACTCCTTTAGTTACTTTACAGATGTGGATGAATGATGTGAAATATAATCAAGTGTTAAATCAGACTTTAGTTCCACCTGGAGTAAATTCACAAGCTACCCTGCAGTATACAAAGTCATTCAAACTAGCTGCACCTTTACCAGCTTTGAGAACACTTTCATGATCAATCATTATAAAACATATCATATATATTATTCTGAAATGGACCAATCTGCACAATGACTACTTTTACTGTCGCTACTTTCACTATATTTTGATGATAATACTTTTCTGCTTTTACTTGAGGAACATTTTGAATGAAGGACTTTTGTAACACAAGTAGAAGTTCAACAACCTGCTGTACATTAAACCACCCAACAAAGGAGAGACAAAAAGCACAACCTTAAACAATTAGAGCAGTTATATGCAACATATAAATGAATGCAGCGGTAAAGTTAATCATCATTATAATAGTAAAGCAGTGACAGTAACCTTTGCTGTACAATAAATACTTTTACTTTTTGAATCCCTACTTTAATTTCATTTTTCTGAAAGGCTCTGAAAGCAGGACTTTAACTCGTAGTGGTATTATACATTGTGGTATTAGTACTTTTACTTAAGTAAAGAATCTAAATACTTCCTGGACCACTGGTGATTTTAATCAATGGAGAAGTTTGACAGTCTGACTGAAAACATAGAAACAGCTTGTCTTTACTGTTCAAAGTGCTAACATGCTCCTCCTGCTCCTCCTGCTCCTCCTGCTCCTCCTGCTCCTCCTGCTCCTCATGCTCCTCCTGCTCCTCCTGCTCTCACTCACCAGGTGAAGAGCTCCTTGGGGCTGAACGTCCTGATCCTCTCCATGAGGCCACTGCTTTGGCTGCCGCTGCTCAGGTCCTTGTAGACATCCTCAGACTGATCAGTAGCCATGTTGCCACACCGGAGAAGGAGGAATTCTCTCTGAGTTGAACTGTTACTAGCTTTGAACTCCTTCACTTTCACTGAATGATTAACGGCTGCAGAGGGCAAAGACTACTTTCTCTCCTTCATCTATCTCTCATGTGTTAAAGGCAGCCTGCAGCACTTGGAGATAAGCACTGAAGATGAAAGACACGAATCACTTAGCTTCCTCTGGTCATTTACTCTCACCTACTATCTGCTGATGGGATTATAACTGGTGTTGGGAAAATGTGCTTCATCATCGTTTATTTATAAAAATGACATTAGTGAACACTAACTACTTCATTAAACCATGTACAGTATTAAGGCACAATGAAGTCACCATTGAATGCTACTCAAAACATATGTCAGGAGATATTGTACTTGTTACTCGTAGTTCACTTTTCAGAATAAGATGTGGCATAAAAACATATAAGTTGTAATACAGTAAACTGGTGTGATGAATCAACTCATGACCCCTCAGCTGAGACCCTGTGTTGGGAGAGGATACAACTGTATGAACCACTTCACTAAAACAGCTAACTCCAATAGAGAAAATAGCTACGACAGTCAAATAAAATATGTGAAATAAGTATTTACATTGTATGCTTTAAACTAGACTTAGTGGCAAAAATGTGCTTTGACTCCAATATATGTATTTGATTGCTTTTAAATTATTAATACAAAATATTAACCAACTAAACAATTATGATTTATTATTATATATTATATTATTATAGGGCTATAAAGTAACTCAAATGAACCAAAAGCTCTACTGGTTGCAACATCAACGTGATGAACACATTACTGCATCAATATTTATCATCCAAAAATATCATGTTTTCTGAAAAGGGCAATTCAGAGTACTTTTCTGCTCTGTTCTTTGAGTATATTTAATGCTGTCACTTTTTAGTTTGACTTTTTCTCAAGTTGTTGATAATATAAATCATGTCATTTACAGGGAGGTTACTTTGATGCCATGTGGTGTACAATGAAACCAGGAGGAGGCAGCATTGTCAAAGATATCTAACTGTACCTCAGAAAGAGTAGTGGAGATCCAAACTCATCACACAAGATGGGAATCAGATGGGAAACTATCTCCATGAAATAAAAAAAACTGAACACATTTTAAGAAATGTGTAAATAAATGTGAAAATAAGTCCAGTGGTACAAATCCTTCATGAGGTAGTGCAGTAAATTGTCAGGGAGAGTAGATCTGTGTACAATATAGAATCCACAAGATTTGTAAAATGGTGTCTCAATATAGGTAATATTTGCCGAATAAAGTGTTGATTAATTTATTGTGGAATGTTACCTGCAGGATTCTCAATGTTTAAACGAGTACATAAGGCTGTTTTTATTTGATGTAAATTTATGTTATTGCATATTTCCTTTATGTGTAGATTTACTTTTACTCCATGACATATATACGTGTCCACATTTGTCTGACAGCTTTAGTTACTTTACAGGTATACAATTCTTCATACCCTTCCTGTCCAGGGAAAACAATAGTGAACCAGTCAAATACTAGAGACAGCCTTGGATAAAGAGAAGTGTAGTATTTCCACAGTGTGATAACAGAACTGTTACTGCAGTAAAGGATCAGAGTGTGTATCCCCCTGTCAGTATGAGTGTGCGCTGTGAGGGTTCCCATGACCTCATCCTGAGGCAGCTGTAGCACCTGTCTCGCGAGATTCCGCGAGGCGATAAGTTGAAGAAACATGGCGTCGTCTAATTTGTTAAAGGTAAGAAGCACTTGAATATATGTTATTTCCCATATTTGCGAACAGATTTGAACTATTCGTTTTTGTATGTTTGAACTATTAGTGTATATAATTGTGTAGTCCCTATTGTGGCATACACGTGTATGCACTAATAGTGTAAATATATTAAATAAGCGCACAAATAGGCGCGACTGAAGTCACATTTGTTACCGTTGTCGTTTTTAAAGTCCTGTGTTGTGTCGGAGACACAAATTGCACCCACATGCTTAAAAAAAAAACAATATGTCTCCGCCTTTAACCAAATTGAACCGTAGGCTACGGGTTATCTAATCATGCATCCCGGCGACAACAACAGTATCCTCACAAGAACCGTATGAAGACCTGAACCCAACACCGGGGAGCAGGGGGCTCGAAGGGGACATAGACTTGGACACAAGATACCAAGCAGCTTCACTTGCTTGAAATGTTGCTAACAGGCTAGCGCTTTTATTTCGGCTAGCTAATGAATCAAGCTTGTCTCAAGACAGAATAATTCTCCATAGTGTCCACCAGGCCCAGAGACACAGCAGCTCCCAGCAGCCTCTCTGCTGTTCCCTGCGCTGTGTGTTCACACCATGACCGACACAGCCCGCCCCCGGGCCGCTAACTGGCCTCCCGGGTGTCCTTCGGCAGATAGACCTGTTGAAGAGCGTTCCAGGAGCCCCGGCTACCGTCACTTTTGAACTGGTACCTGGTGGTCGGTTTCCAACGGTGCCCTCTTTGTAACAACAAATTAGTTCCAGTGGAAAAAAACAACACGTCTGAACGCATTTCTTAAATGTGTTGCTCTTTTAAAGGTCCCATGTCATGCTTTTCCGGTTATTACCTGTCCCCTTGTGTGTTATGTAGCTTTTTCTGCATGTAAACGGTCTGCAAAGTCACAAACCCTCAAAGTACACCCTGTAGCGAGTACAACTCTAACACAGAAAAGACCTGTCTATGCTGCCCCAGAACGCCTCATTGGAGATTTTTCTTTTTCCATTTTTTTCTTCCTCAGTATAGTGACGTAACGATACCCAGGTCCAAATGGACCAATCCGTGGAGCTCCTCAAACACACACACTCATTCAGCCTTATATTTTCTCAGATGCGGAGCTTCGCCGGCACGCACACTCACTCAGCCTTATCTTTTCTCAGCCGCGACTCAGCGAATCTCCGCTGATCTCCGCACACAGCCAGGCTGTGAGTGTGTGTGTGTGTGTGCTCAGGCTGAGTTCCGCTGTGTCTCGCTGTCTCGCAGACCCCACACAGCAACCAGGAAATGACACCAGTAATCCAGCTCACACTGTCCGCTCCTCGAGCCTCAAAGGGCGGAGCAGCGAGCCCCGCAATGTCCTGCCAACACGGCCCCCAGACCCCACGCAGCATTCTCATCTGTTTGTCATTACTGGTGTCATTTTATGGTTGCTAACAAACGCCATTGTAACACATAAACACTGATGTTCCGCTGTAACGGTGGTGGACTCATCAGAACAGAGTGGGCGAGCTGACCAATCAGAGCACAGTGGGCTCATAGGGAGGGGGGCAGGAGCTCCAACAAGGCGTGTAGGACAGAGAGTGAATACACATACTATACAGAGATGCTGTATGAGAAACCAATGTGATTTTGGAACATTGAACAATGTAAATCTATTCTAGTAGACCTCAACAATGGAATTATGATCAGTAGAAATGGCCATGAGAAATGGACCTTTTAAATAATGCCATATGCCTGATTAGTTGACACCCCCCCCCACACCCTCTCTCTGGCCCGCTCAGCTGGAGGGACGGCTGGTGGAACAGGTGGAGATCTTTAAGTAGAGATCCACCAGCACCTGTCCTTCACAAAGCATTTAAACTGCAGCATACCCACTAATCAAACCACTCTTCACATTCAACATCAGGGACGTGCACAGGTACGGGCTAATGTTGCCCGGGCAACGGCCCGTTTGGCCTTTTTGGCTGACCTGCCCCTCTGGAGAGAGCGAGAGTTTGTTTTTATTTTTTCTGTTGTGGCCGAATCAATATGATAAGCCCACAATTAGTATTGTAGCGTCTCGCTGCGCGAAACACACTTTGTCAGCGCTGTCATCTGCCGGTGCGTTAAGACCACCTCAGTGTCGGATTTTGGAAACTTAATTTTGAGTTGTCTCATCATGGCAGTTAGGGTATAAGAGACAAACCAGGGGACTTTACTTCCTCTTGATACCGTCGGTTATTTACAAAAAAACACCTAAATATAGCCTACTTGTTGTTATTGTGCTTCTGTCTTTCTGTGTCTTTTCATCTGTAAACTCCCTCAATGGGGCCGCTCGCTCTCTTTTCTTGATCGCCCTTTCACGGGTGAACAGTTCACTGTCCCGCTTCATTGTAGGATTTCTGCCATCTCTACCACTTTAGTTTGACCATCTCTGTTATTAAGTTATGGAATACTAAATAAATAAGTAATTAGATACCTTACCGTTACTGCGCTCATAAAGAATGATAAGAATAAGAATAATGCGTATTGAACTGGTTTCATTAATTAGTGAGTTTATTTAAAGGTGGGGTAGGTAAGTTTGAGAAACCGGCTCGAGTGCGCAAGAATTTGAAAATACACAACCGGAAAAAATCTGCCACTTCCTTACAGAGCCCCTCCTCCAACACACACGAACGCGCACATGACCAATGAGGGCACGAGATAAGTTTGTGCACAGATGGAACATGGAAGGCTGACAGGCAGGTAGGCCATCCAGTTATTTTAGCCGGGCCGGCTAAAATGATTGGTCGTGCTTTTTACAGTACGGCTTCCACAGATGACATTTTTTTATGGATTTTTTGTCAAAGCACTTAAGATATTCATTGCTATCGGGATGTTAAGAGCATTCCATGGAATATAACAAAAAGTGTATCTCGAGCCGGTTTCTCAAACTTACCTACCCTACCTTTAAGGTAATTAGTTAGAGGCCCTATTTTATCAGTATGTATGTCTGCACAGCAGTTACAATGGTCAAACTACATTAGAACAGAATTGTCCCCATTTTGTCATTAATAGTTACTAACATTAGATATTTTTGATGAGATATGGACCGCAAAACAAAAAATGTCCCTGGTTTTCATTTTTAAAATCAAGTTACCGAATGCAAGTAGTCGCCTTAGCTTATTTTGTTATGAGATGTGAATTACTGATCAATTTAGTTGATGTAATAATCGTTTGGTTTCTTTTATATTAAAAACAAGTTACAATTTTCAAAAGGTCTTGTGTTTTTTATCGGGGGAGGCCCTTTTTCCAGTTTAGAGCAATAGCCCCTCCAAATGTCTGTGCACGTCCCTGTTCAACATGTTTGTACAATTTCCCCCAGAGAAAAGTGTGATAACTCACAACCCTTGATGTGTCTTCAGTCTTTATGCATGTCTTTGTGTATCTCTGCATCTCTGTCTTCACTTTCCTTCTCTCACCCAACACCTCCTTTGTGTTTGCTGGTTTTCATCCTTCCTCTTCTTCCTCCCTCTCCACCCATCCCATATCTCACCTCCAGAACAAGGGGTCCCTGCAGTTTGAGGACAAGTGGGATCTGATGCGGCCCATCGTTCTCAAGCTGCTCAGACAGGAAGCCGTCACCAAGCAACAGTGGTTCGACCTGTTCTCGTAAGTGAAGCACTCTGACCTGTTCCTTACTTTCCTCTGTTTTACCTCAAAGGGTTCCACTGCAGGATCAGCACAGCTGCTGCTGTCTCAGATCCTGAAGACCGCTCACAAATCACAGCCAACTATTTGAGTGCATTAAGCAGATACACACGTGCTATAGATAGGTTTAGTTGTAATCCCCACACAATGACACACAGTTGTAGGTTAGCCTTGTTGGATTGTTTCCCAATTATAACCTGGGATTGCACAGAGTCTTCTTTACAAAGCTGAAAGGGATAGTTGGGATTTTTGTAGGGGGGTTGTATAATGTAAAGGCTTTGGCATGCATAAGTTTGAAGAAGCAGACAGGAGCATTTAGCCTCCTAAAACCAAATGAATATCAGTTTCCCTGTGTGCTATATTTACAACATACGTACTGCTTTACCGCCTTATGTCTCTGACGCTGACCTGAGGCCATTATCTCTAGTCAGATTAGTCTCAATGTTAATACATGTACAAACATAGATTCACACATTTATTTTATGATTTAAAAAAATCTTAATATCTAGATCTAAATGACTCTCAAGAGGAAGCAGAGAACACATCTAAATGTAGCAAACACCTAGATGCCATATACTGTAGAATAGATAATAGCAATATGATGTACACATTTTTTCAAGATTTCCATAAAATCCCTTCAACTGCTATTACTTGATGTAAAACAAATGATTTCAGTATGTTGCAGGTGAGAGGAAGATTAAATGATTGTTGTTAATGTTCAACCTTTACAACAACCTACAGAGCTGTATACTTGGGCTAAGTTTTCCCCTTGTTTTGGGGGAAGGGGCATAGTATAAGCACAGGGTGTTCTTATCTTCACACATTGTTCTGCCCCTTGATGAAATGTGTGATGTTGGGCTATGACAAAGAATCACCTGACTTACTGTTTCACCTAAGGCCCCGGCTCCACGAGAACAAATACGGCAAAACGCATCGGAGTAATGTTGGAGCAGAACACCTCTGCTACGCGCCGTTCGTTGGATGAGGCTGGATCTCTATTAAATTAAGAAAGGAATTGAAAACACCGGAATCAAAGTTATAACAAATTATCTGAGTTTACTTCTGGTAGGAAACCAAACACATATACAAGTTATACAGAGTACTCGAGTACTCCGGACTTTCAGGTTTGTGATGCGATGCGGATAAAGGCGTCAGGACCAAACCAACTCATCAAACGAGATGAAAGTGACTTCAGGTTTGTGATGCGATGCGGACACAGATATCAGGACCAACCACTCACCAAACCAAAAAGCATTTTTACACTCAAAAACATCAGTATTCATATCTATTTTTGGGGCGGAGATCAGTCGACTCTTCCTTCCCATTTTCCTCCCAAGCGAATCAGAGAGTCCGTGAGGAGGAGCTGTGTAAGCTGATCACCTCCCCCAAGTGTCCTGACTGGCTGGATTCGCTTCTGGCCGGGTTCAATCAGAGGTCTGACCAGCACGTGAGATCCTAAATTACACCAGGTCAAAAGTCAACGTTTATCTCCACCCTATCTACTCTACATTCCCTTCCCCTGGGTTCTTCACATAAACTATCCTCCTTCAGACATTTAAACTTTTCCTCACCTATTTAACGATGTCTTTAACGACTTAAAACCAACATCTGGCTTTTAGGGGTGAAAAAGGCCAAGTTGGTGTGTGTTGTGAAAACAGAATCTCTGGATCAGTGAGTTTGAAAGTAAGAATATCAGTTCTATATATATGATTACCCATAAACCGTTGTGATTACATAAAACAGTTCAAATAATACATGTTTACTTCAATACAGTGTAGAATCATATCTTTTTACTTCAGTAACGCAAATGCAACCGCAAAAAAGCTTCCGACCACACGCAATATACACCGGATTGTGTCAAGCTCCACGAGACGGCTCCGTTTACATCCAACCGCTGGAAAAGCTGCAGTACATATGCCGAACCTGTACGTGGCGCTGTAACTTCCTCCACAAAAGCAGCAACTTCCTCCACAAAAGCAGCGAAGAAGAATGGTTGTCATGGCTGCACTTCTGTTTATTCTCCGCGGTGGGGGCCGAGGGAACCGCGCAGAGTTTTTCGCCGGTCAATGTGTGTTAAAGTTTAAATCTTCATGCTTCCTCATGCAGCAGCTGATCCAGTAAGTAAACCCGACAGTAAAAATAAACATATTTATAACTAGTTTAGGTAGTTTGAGAGGTAATTAAAATAGCTAAGGGTGGTGATCTGACTTGAAGTGTGTGTTTTGCTCTCGCTGCATCACAGCGGGAGGAGCTGCGTGTCTCCGTCCTGTCAGATTAGACTTCACTCGCGTTTATGTTCATATCGAGATAAAGATAAATAATCTGAATTCAGTGTGCAGTGTACTTATGCGGAGGTGAGCAGCAGAGGTGGGGAGAGGCGGGGAGAGGCGGGGCTATGAAACGCATGACCGTATAGGCGACCCCACGGCCCCGTTGGACCCCCCCAGAGCGCTCCGTTCCCAGATCTATCCACCTTTGGACCCGTTGTCGTTTGCGGGGTATGTTTCTACGTTTCCCTTACGGCGTCGTCGAGCTTAAAGGGCTATACGCATGAGAAATATGCGGATTCAACCCGTTTTCGTCCTCGTGGAGCCTACGCCTAAAACAACCGAGTGGGCAGTGTGGAGAGTTTAAGGGTTCAACAAGAGGAAGTGGATGATTTCTCTTCATTTCGTCTTGCGATATTGTATGAGGAGAGGGCACAGGAACAAGTAGAGTTTAATATTACATATATTATGTCAGGAGATATTTCTGAAAATATATATGAATTGTGTTTGTAACATGTTGAGTAAAGGCTAACAAAAGTGTCCCAGAGATTAAGGTTCACAGTTTGACTAACCCACTTCAAATAAACTTTATTGATGTCCCATTTCCTTCTTGTTCCCCAGAGACGTCCATGCTGTGTGTCTATGGGATGATAAAGGACCAGCTAAAATCCATCAAGCTCTTAAAGAGGACATCCTAGACTTCATAAAACAAGCACAGGCTGTAAGTGTGTGTGTGTGTGTGTGTGTGTGTGTGTGTGTGTGTGTGTGTGTGTGTGTGTGTGTGTGTGTGTGTGTGTGTGTGTGTGTGTGTGTGTGTGTGTGTGTGTGTGTGTGTGTGTGTGTGTGTGTGTGTGTGTGTGTGTGTGTGTGTGTGTGTGTGTGTGTGTGTGTGTGTGTGTGTGTGTGTGTGTGTGTGTGTGTGTGTGTGTGTGTGTGTGTGTGTGTGTGTGTGTGTGTGTGTGTGTGTGTGTGTGTGTGTGTGTGTGTGTGTGTGTGTGTGTGTGTGTGTGTGTGTGTGTGTGTGTGAGAAGACATGCAATCCTTTATGTCAACCTGATGGCAATCCAACATGTTGCTATCGTGTCCTACTAAGCACCCTGACCCCCTGTATCACTCTCAACACCACACCAGTCACAATTGAAAGCAGGCAGATTGACTTGAAAGCTGCAGTAGTGCAGGGTCAAACATGCAGAGAGGGAAACGGAAATGCTGAATGTTCCTTTCTTATCCACAAAGAAACAAATCAAATATCTTTATTAAATTGGAAGCACAAAGAAAAGCCACTTTTTAAAGTTAAGGTGATTTCTCTTAAATCAGAAAGGTCTTTGAAAACGTTTTTTTCTTTTGCATAACAGGGGAAAAAGGTTTAAAAAACAAAAAACCCAAGCAAACAAGCACCATAATGATCTGAGCAGCACCCCCTCTCTATGTTCTCAATGTTTATTCATGCTAGCTGTTTAATACATTCATTTCAAGCTATTGCTATACATGCACAATGTGAGCATCCAACATCAAACAATAGTTTACATTTTGATATTATAGAACATATAGACGGCAGAAAATGCTCTTTACAAAAGTTAAATATTGAAAGGGATGCCAAAAATGAATCAGCGGAATGTGTGAGAAAGGAGAGGAGCGTTCCCCTCGCTCTGGGACATCCCAACGTGAATTAGACTGACACTATTACCTTAACACAAATCACAAATCAACACTGGCTTCCTGTTCTGGTATTTATGATCATAACTAACAAATATCAGTTCATTTGGAATTTTAACAAATTATGCCAGTGTTTATGAAATGGCACTGCTGCTGCGGTTGTTGTTGTTGTTGTTGTTGTTGTTGTTGTTGAGAAAACAACTCCAACCTGGTATTGTTTGCTGTATACTCAATGCTTTTGTCTTTTCTCAGTCTGGGATGTGTCATGCTGTGATTTGTTCCTGATGATGCACAAAGTCTTAAGAGTCAAAAAGGTCCACAATGGAAGTTAGCTTTTACTGTACTTGTGTCTGTATTCTCCACAACTGAATTGTATGACTGCAATGCTGTAAATGCAGTCTTGTTTTTACCTTTACTTTTGTCAAATGAACCTATACAAATCTATAACATACACCTATCCACTTAAGAACAAAAGAGCTACGATTTGCTGTGGACTTCACTATACTACAAAAAAAACCACATTAGTTGTTTGGAAAATAGAAATGGTCCCTGTTAAGCACATCACAAGGTGCATCAAGGACTGTGCCCCAGTTTGCAGTTGCTCAAGTAGAAGAGGAGGATGGATAGATTGGGCCTTCCAAAACTCTCCACACTCCAGCATTGTTCCACAGAGCATCCATACTCTATAATAAAGTGAATGCACTGGTCCATTGTCTAGATGCTGCCTCTCATTAACACATTTGCTTCAAAAAACTTTATAGACAATAACATGCAGAACAATAATTGCAGGGAAATAACATTCTCAGTATTTATTTGTTCTATATCCTCTAACTGTTGCTGGTATTTGTTGTCATGGCAGCGGGTTCTGAGCCACCAGGATGACACCGCGCTGCTGAAGGCTTACATCGTGGAGTGGAGGAAGTTCTTCACCCAGTGCGACATCTTGCCCAAACCCTTCTGTCAGCTGGAGATCACGCTCATGGGAAAACAGGGCAGCAACAAGAAAACCAACATGGAGGACAGCATTGTACGGAAGGTGAGACGAGGAGGGGCTCAGGATGGGGAGAGGGAAGCTGAGCAACTATAAGCTCAACAATGTGATGAGGAAGTAAATACCTGAAGAGGGGAGCAGCAGGTAGGCCGAACCACTCTTGGACAATTGATGGTAAAAGCAGACGGAGAAAAGATCAAATAAAGTAAGAGATGGCGTTACAAGAAAGAAACCCATTTCCTCCAATGTGATGGGAAATAAAACCATCTTAATGTGTCAAAATAAAAAAAGTGAATATCTTTTGAAAATGTCCTTGAGTTATAATGTTTAAAAAGTTTCATTATTTTGACCTACTAAATCATTATTTTTAGGAAGTTCCTCACAATGTTTAGATACTGAGTCATCTTTTTTTTCATCACAAGGCTCATTTTTAATCTTTAATTTCCACTGGCATGGATGGGTTTCCGTAGTAAAGGGACCTTAAATCATAAAAAACCAAAGCAATTTAACACACGCAGGGTGGCTGGCGTCTCCCTTAGGGATAAGGTGAGGAGTTCAGTCATCCGGGAGGGACTCGGAGTTGAACCGCTCCTCCTTCACGTCGAAAGGAACCAGTTGAGGTGGTTCGGGCACCTAGTAAGGATGCCACCTGGGCGCCTCCCTATGGAGGTGTTCCAGGCACGTCCAGCTGGGAAGAGACCGAGGGGTAGACCTAGGACCAGGTGGAGGGATTATATCTCTTGGCTGGCCTGGGAGCGCCTTGGGATCCCCCAGTCAGAGCTGGTTGATGAGGGGAACGGAACGTTTGGGGCTCTCTGCTGGAACTGATACCTCCGTGACCCGACCACGGATAAGCGGGAGAAGATGGATGGATGGATGTTCCTCTTGATACACATTTATTACTGCTCTAACTTAGACCGCCCTCACCTACTTTTCAGCTCATGTTGGACACGTGGAACGAGTCAATCTTCTCCAACATTAAGAGTCGCCTGCAGGACAGCGCCATGAAGCTGGTGCACGCTGAGAGGCAGGGGGAGGCCTTCGACTCGCAGCTCGTCATAGGAGTACGGGAGTCCTATGGTAAGATAACCATATGACAACACATGGAAGGCGTTATTATTGCTAATAGGTGCAGAAAAACAAATAAGTACAATAATTGATAAATAAACCACTTCTTCTGTAGATCTACTGTAAATATTCATGTTCAATATGCTCTTCCCCCCCCCAGTGAACCTGTGTTCCAACCCAGAGGACAAGCTGCAGATCTACAGGGATAACTTTGAGAAAGCCTACCTGGACTCCACAGAGAGGTTTTACAGAACACAAGCACCGTCTTACCTGCAACAGAATGGCGTACAGAACTACATGAAATATGTAAGCTGTAATAACACTTATTATTAAGTAAAAGTGTTAGTTTGAGGGATGTGGTTGAAAAGTGGAAAATAATGTCACTAATGAATGCTCTAATGAAGGGATGATTGCTACTAATGTTATATGAAATGTATCTATTAGGATAAACCCCTTGAGATGCACCATCTCGTTTTCAAGGGGGTCCCGACATGTGCCGACAAATTAATTTACGCTATGTAATGACAGCTCCTCCACTAATCCAGTAGTTTCATGTGAGCTGTGGTAATAACAGACACATGGAGCCACGTGGGAGATGTAGTTGTTGTTAATAACTTTTGATTTCTTTGGTGTGTGTTTCCCTGCAGGCAGATACAAAACTAAGAGAAGAGGAGAAGAGAGCACTCAGATATCTCGAGACACGTCGCGAATGTAACTCTGTTCAAGCAGTAAGTGTCGAGGATCTGAATTATCAGATGTTTTCTGGTCCTCTTATCAGATTACGTACAGTTTGTTGGCCTAGAACAGCAAACAAAGCTCTGGAAAAAACATCAAACTGCAAACAAAGTTAGAGACAGGTTAATGGGGAAAGTACAACCTTTAGCAGCTAGAAAGTCAGGATTTGTTGGAATGAATGTTAGACATTAATTGAATGTAAATTGAGTGTAAACAGGAAAGTGTTTGCCATCTTTATTATAATATGTCATTGTTGTGGTTACAGCTGGTTGCACTGCCCTCCACTGGCACACAAATAATCCTTCTCAATACTCACTTATGACCCACTAAATGGGTGTGCTGATATCTATCTATTGACACCCTGCCGACCTGCCTGTATTTTCACTTTTTGACATGATGGCGTTCATGTCAGTTTCCCTAACCCCCATGTGCTTGCTGTGTGTCCTCAGCTAATGGAGTGTTGTGTGAATGCTCTGGTAACATCGTTCAAAGAGACCATCCTAGTCGAAAGTCCTGGGATGATCAAACGAAACGAAACAGACAGTGAGTACGGCTGCACACACTGACATCTTTTTTTTCTCTATCTCGAATGTAAAAGTAAGACTTGCTAAATGTAAAAGACGCAGGTTCTGTTTAAATGCATGTCAACATACTGTTCATATTTGAGTCATTGTAAATAGGAAGTTCAATAGCTTCAACATTCTCCCTACCACTGAGGATTCATCCTAAGAAGGACTCAAATTGAGTTTGTAGTGCTGTAAAATGGCTTAATGTGGATTTAGTTTTCACCTGAAATGCCCGGATGTATCATAGATTACCTCAAATTAAAGGGGACCTATCATGCAAAATGCACTTTTGTACGTCTTTTATACATGAATATGTGTCCCCGGTGTTCCAGGGAACTCACCAAGTGTCAGAAAACACAACCCTCTCTATTTTCCTCCATACCCAAATCTCTAAAAAAGGGGCTGCAACGGATCTGATAAAAACTGATCCAGATTTGAACACTGCCCTGACGTCAGGACGGTGGCGCTACGGCTATTGGGCCAACTCTCCACCTATCAGGGGAATGTGGGGTTGGGCCACGGCCGGCCATTGCCGCTCGAAAGCGCTGGAGACGCTGTAGTACATATGCCAGGCCTGTAAGTGGCGCTGTAGTCTGCCACAAAAGCAGCGAAGAAGACTTCCCGCCCATAGTTACCATGGTTACCCTTCTGTTTATTCTCCGCTGTGGCTTTTTTTTTGTGGCCGTTTGCTCCCGCTGCTTTAATTCAATGCAATCCCTCCCCGTCGAGGCAAGCACTGTAATTCTCTCCGGTTAGTCCACCAGCAGATGACAAACGGAGTCGGTTGCCGAAACCCTCGTGCATGCATTTGTCACCACTCGCTTGGACTACTGCAATGGTGTCCTGTTCGGGGTTCCCAAAAAAACCCTGGACAGGCTCCAGTATGTCCAAAACTGTGCTGCCAGGGTACTCACGCACACAAAGCCGTGGCAGCACATCACTCCCACCCTCATCCACCTACACTGGTTGCCGGTCAAGTCCCGTATATCATACAAAATCCTCCTCCTCACCTACAAGTCCCTCCATGCCCTTGCCCCCCAGTACCTATCGGACATCCTTCACCCACATGCCCCACCCCGGAACCTGCGGTCCTCAGACTCTGGCCTGCTTATCATCCCCCGCACCAAACTGCGAACCTTCGGGGACAGAGCCTACAGTGTGGCAGCCCCCACCCTCTGGAACGCTCTCCCTGCGGAGATTCGCAACATCCCCACACTAGACGCCTTCAAAAGGGCCCTCAAGTCCAATCTGTTTGCAAAGGCTTTCGGCCCCTAATCGATCTGTTGTTTTGTCTGTCCGACTTTTGTTTTGTTATGTTTGTTTTTTTCCTATACTAGTTGTAAAGCGACCTTGGGTCCCTTGAAAGGCGCTATATAAAATAAATCTATTATTATTATTATTAAACACCCACCTCTCCGCCTCTTCCAAGGAACGAGGGGACCGTGCGGCAGAGTTTCAGTTAGGTTTTCTTTCGCCGGTCAAGATGTCCGTTAAAGTTTAAATCTTCCGGACAAAATTAGAAAAGTGCCGGTCAAAGGTCTTCTTTGTTATTTATTGAGCTTTAAAACAAATGAATAATGACTCTATATAATAATATAATAAAACACGGAGGACGGAGATTTCTTTTTCTCCCCCTCTTCTGACTTGATCAGAGCACGTCTCCCCTCTCCTGCAGGGGGGCGTGGTCAGCAGAATCAGCCCCGTAGACAGCAAACAGCAAATAGAGCGAAATGAGGCATGGCTAAAATGCATGATCTGTTTGGTATTTTGAAAACAGAAACGTATAAATATACCTTATATAGGTATGGCCCTACAATATATCATTTAAATATAGCATGATAGGTCCACTTTAAGTAAGAGATGTGAGTTTACTAGACATTAAGTTAATAAACAATTAAATATTGTATAATTTTGCCTTTGCCTTAAAATAATACTGGAAAGTAATGAATTGAGTGGAACAGGAAATGTTGATTTTACATTTGTGATAAACAAACTTCAGTCATTGCTCGGAGTGGTTGTGCAATAATCATAAGAGTTTCATCGACACAGTCATGATGCAGATGTTCACAGCTTCAAAGAAAGACTTATTGAGAACAGTCTGCTGGTAGTGCCATACCTAATTGTTAAAATAATAGGCCTGAATATAAGCTAATATTAATTATGTTGTCCCCCCCCCCCGCCCCGCCGGAGCAGGGCTGCACCTGATGTTCTCTCTGATGGACAAGGTCCCCTGCGGCATTGAGCCCATGCTGAAGGACCTGGAGGACCACATCTGTAACGCTGGCCTCGCTGACATGGTGGCTGCTGCAGAGACCATCACTACTGTACGTACACACACACACGCACGCACACACATACACACACACACACACACACACACACACACACACACACACACACACACACACACACACACACACACACTCACACTCACACTCACACTCACACTCACACTCACACTCACACTCACACTCACACTCACACAAACCTCCAGGCTGACTACTGCAATGCACTCCTCATCGGGATCCCTAACAAAAGCATCCAGAAGCTCCAGTACATTCAGAACAGCGCTGCTAGGATCCTGATGAGGGTGCGCAAATATGATCACATCACCCCCATCCTTAAATCTCTACACTGGCTCCCCGTGGAACTGAGGATCGAATACAAGGTCTCCGTCCTCACCCACCAGTGTGTCCATGGAACTGCCCCTCCCTACCTCAAGGAACTCCTCACCACCCATACCTCCTTGCGGACCACCCGCTCCAGCAACTCCAACCTCCTCAAACCCCCCAGGACCAAGCTCCGTACTATGGGAGACCGGGCCTTCTGCTCGGCTGCTCCCAGACTGTGGAACGCTCTCCCCGACCATATGAGAGCACCACAGACCGTGGAGGCTTTTAAAAAAGGCCTCAAAACCCATCTCTTCAAAAGAGCCTTTGCCTAGACCTTTCATTTATTACTACCCTTTCATTTTATTTTATTTGTATTAATAATAATAATAAATTCTATTTATATAGCGCTTTTCTAAGACCCAAAGACGCTTTACATTTGGGGAAGGGTAGACAGACAAGGACAGGCAACAAAACAACAACAAAACAAAAACAAAACAGAAAAAAAACAAAAAAAAACAGAAAGCAGTCAGGAGGAAGTGGGGGGGGGGGCTTATGGGTATACAGATTTGAAGAGATGGGTTTTGAGGCGGGACTGGAACAGGGTGAGGGACTCGGACTCACGGAGGTCTTGGGGGAGGGAGTTCCAGAGCTTCGGGGCTGCCACAGAGAATGCTCTGTCCCCAAAGCTCCGGAGTTTGGCCTTGGGGATGGAAAGCAGACCGGCTGAGGTGGATCTGAGGGACCGGGGTGGTTGGTAGAGGATGAGGAGGTCAGTGAGGTAGGGGGGGGCCAGGTGGTGGAGGGCTTTGTAGATGAGTACCAGGAGTTTGTGTTGGATGCGGTGTGAAACGGGGAGCCAGTGAAGTATTGCTTTTTATTCATTCTACCGTGTTGTATACTGTTTATATATTGTTCATGCTCACTGCTTGTAGCACTTCGGGATTTGTAGTCAAATATGAAGTGCTTTATAAATTAAACCCATTATTATTATAAACACACACACGCACACACACACACACACACACACACATACACATACACATACACATACACATACACACACACAGGGCCGTCCCTGGCCAACATGAGGCCCCACGCAAAGTTATATGATGAGCCTCCGTTTCGCAAGCGTCGACGGGGACGGGGTGCTAGTGGAGCCTCGCACCACCGTGCCGCACCACACTAATGGCGCAGTTCCACTACAGCGCGGAGCTCGCTTTAAGCGTGCCGTGTCGTGCCGTGCACGTTTTTGGTTGCGCTTCCACTAGGCCTAGTCACGGCCCGGCCCGGCCCGGGGCCACTTTTTCACGTCTTTTCTGGCCCGAGAAAATTGTGGTTCTATCGGGGCCAACAAACAGGGCTGAGTCGGGCTGAGTATGCTAAACTAGAGAGAGGAGCGCTGGCAAGGGGGCTACAACTACAACAAGATGGACATATTTGACCGTGATTTAATTGTAATACACGTTTCAAAATGATGCCGAAGTAACAACATACTGATACCGGTTAGTAAAAACCATGAATTAATGCTTTGTCAAGTCTGCAGACAGACGGCAGGGGAAAAACCTTTTAAAATGCGTGTTTTCTAAATGGAGATTGGCTAAGCTAACGCAGTATATGCTCCGACCGTCCACACTCACAACAACGGCCTATACAGACATAAATAAAGCAGCGACTGTATTCACCATGACACAGGCAGTCTGTGGTTTGTACTTGTTTAACTTTTGTCGAGTTTCTGAACATATATAAGGAGCTGTGAGCTCTGAGGGCTAACAGCTAACGGCTGTGTTGTTTTTCTGGGGTTCTCATTGAAGATGACGTCACGGCTCCGCCTACACTGCGTTACTATAGTAACTACCCCAGTTCCTAAACTGTAATGGAAGCGCAGCATGAAGTGAGTCGGCCCTGTTAAGGCCAAGCCGTACCGAGCCGTACCGAGCGTGGCCGAGGCCGACCGTGTAGTGTGTGCCATAATTGCGCCGCATTTTCGGCTCAGTCGAGGCACCCTCCACAAGATGAGGCCCCTTCCGCGAGGTGAGGCCCCGCGCAGTCTGCATGATCGGGCTGTAGGGAGGGACGGCCCTGCATACACACACACACAAAATGTCACTACCAGTAGAAGTCCTGCTTTAATAGACCATTCTATTAGAAAGCCCCGTTACATGTAAAGGTCCAGCAAGAAAATGTGAAGTATGTAATTGTGATCAGGACAATGTATTTAAAGAAGAAAACGTAGAACAATATTTTGTGAAAATAATGAGAACACAGAAAGCCCTTAGTGACACTTCACAGGGTTTGCTTAGTCCAGCCAACATTTCCCATCACACTATTATTATTATTATTACGTAACAATTGTTAAAAGGAAAATCAATACAACCCAATTGTTAAGTATTTAGTGTGGAGTATTCATTTAAGATATCCCAGATCTAAAACCCATATTGTAGTTGATTTGTTTCCTTAAGCAAATGAACTTCAACACTATTGAGTTCTCACAGTGTGTAGTGAACAACATTAACATTAATGAAAGAGGGTATCTTTACAACATGTGCATTATTTCCAAATGTTTGTATGTTTGTTCGTCCAGGACTCGGAGAAGTACGTTGAGCAGTTGCTGACTTTGTTTAACCGCTTCAGTAAGCTGGTGAAGGAAGCCTTCCAGGACGACCCTCGCTTCCTCACTGCAAGAGACAAGGTCTGTGCAATGTGACCTCCAGAGACAACCAAGAAACACATGACATATAATGTTCAGTGCTAAAGTCATACAGTTCATTCCTGCTCACACTGTATTTGCATCTTAAGTGAGCAAAGGTCATTGTTGGATAGTCAAAGCCTACAGCTGTCTGAGTCCTACACCAATGATCTGCTCGTCTTCACAGAACAGGAATACACCCCTAACGTTAGGACCTCAGAAACAACGCAGCCTTGGTTAACTTCATTCACAGCTGGAATAAAAGCAGAGCAGAGATACAGACTGATCTACCTTAAGTCCCTTCCTTAATGTTTTAATGTAGAGCCTCCCTTGTTTTACTTTTGAAAGCATTTTATTTTCTTATTCCTTTATGTTCCTGCCTTTCCTAACCTTTTCATACACTGTATTGGTTTGAATACACCAGGATACCAAACTTGTTTCTGTCTGTTTTCTTTTAAAGCAGAAATGGATAACAGTTACAAGTGGATTTATTTCATTTTATTTAATCGTTTATTTGAATAGGGACAATGCACATTAATGAACACAAATAATGCTTCAAGTGTAAATATGCCGGATTTGAGCTTTGAGCTCATTTCCATCCAACATATAAGAACATGACATTTATAAACATAGCAACAAATAAATACATGATATGCAAAAAGAGCAAGAGCAGCACACACAAGTATTTACCACATGGCAGTACAATGTAGCAGCTACGACATATACAGTGCAAGAGGAGATACAAGAGCTACATCAAGTGCAAGAGGAGATACCCCTGTGTTAAAGTGCATTTAGCGGTGATTACACGTCTGTTGGTTTCTAGGGGGGTTTCTAATTTGTCTAAACATTTAGCAAAAGTGCTCCACATTCAGACGGAGAAATGCACCGGGGTTCGACTGTCTTTCTAGTAGCTCTGTAGCCCCATCCACGAGTAACGTTTCCACGTCAGGTGTTATGTATGCTAGCAGCAACACACGGAGCTAACTCAATGATACAAACATGGGTTAATGATTAGAGGTAACTGAGTTATTTAATTTGTTAAAGTTTCAGCTATTCTGTTTACAGTTCTGTCATCACATTAGTTAATACCATTTGTTAAAACATTGTTGTTTCTTTTGATGTGAAATATTATGCATTTAATTTAAATAAAAAGCAATGTTAATTTTGTTCACAATTTGTTTTTGTTTTTCTCCAAAAGAACCGATAAGAGTACCGTTTAAAGACCGGATCGATAAGCGGTATCGATAAAAGTAGTAGTATCGTTAAAACCTTAACGATACCCATCCCTACCCGTATCTGAGTTGGGAGGCTATTCCAGAGTGAGCTGCCTTTAATGGAGAGGACATTTTGTCCAAAAGTGGTCCGTCTGTGGTGGACTTCACAGTCTCCTCTGGTTTCTGACCTAGTGCAGCATCCAGTGTGTTTTCTGTGGATGAATTCCCCTAAGGGAGGGGGGGGGGGGGCAGTCCAACAACAGTTGGCACTGCTGTTGAGGCGTTTACTGTTTTGTTAATACAAATCTTATCAGGACTTATAAGGGGATTTATAACCTACTAATAATGCTTATTAATAGGACCAGGAATAAATAGCATTACTAAACATTAAACATTTTCAGTATCTTTTGACTTTTGATACATCTAAAGTATAACTAACACATTATTTTACAAAGTTAACACATTTTCGTCACTAAAACAAACTGTTGTTTGATCCTCCCTTTTCCCCCTGCAGGCTTACAAGGCCGTGGTAAATGACGCCACCATCTTCAAACTGGAACTGCCAACCAAACAGAAGGGGTGAGGAAACCTCTCGGTGTCACTAAGGAAATGATCCAGTGTTCAAAGTGTCACTGCAAGATAGTTTATTCTGTTTGATTGAGTCACAACGTCGTAGTGTGTTTGTAGTTCTTTTGGCTACTCCTTTATGCCAAAAATCATAATCATGATTATTTTGGTCCATATTGAGACCAAGATGAGTAAGAAAATCTAACCGTGGCGTGGGTGCACTGCAGTTAAGAAAAGGGATGAAAACTCAAGGTCAGAACAGAGCGTCATGTGACAAATGGAATGCTGTACTTTTTCATCTTCCAGCTCTGTGTAATTGTGTGTCTGTGTGTGTCCATCCATCTAGTGTTGGTATGAAGACTCAGCCGGAGTCCAAGTGTCCGGAGCTGCTGGCTAACTACTGTGACATGCTGCTAAGGAAAACCACGCTCAGCAAGAAACTCACCTCAGAGGAGATTGAGCTCAAGCTCAAAGAAGTGGTGAGTCTCTGTCCTTACAGCCTGAACAGGCACACCTCGGGGTAAAGGCACTTGATGACACTCTTACACTTACTTTTCCTTCAAAGTGCTTGGATTATAATCCTCGAAAATTCAAACCCTGTTTTTATCTTTCCTCCTTGTAGCTGCTGGTGTTGAAGTACGTTCAGAATAAAGACGTGTTCATGCGTTACCACAAAGCACATCTGACCCGGCGCCTGATTCTGGACATTTCAGCAGACAGCGAGATTGAGGAGAACATGGTGGAGTGGCTGAGAGTGAGTTCTCTTTCATTACCCTTCTTTGTCACACACAGACTGTGAGTCCACAGTTTAGGAGCTGTACTAAGGAGCAAGGACATCTTTGGGGGAACAACAGGCAGGAGTACCATCTGTTATCCATGGATGTTCTTGTGTCATTTTACAAATTTGAACAAGACTTTAAGTAATATGTTTCTGAATAATGATCATTATTTACAATATGTAATTTACTACTCAGAGGGGTCTCAATCAAAACCATTAAAACATATTCAGGTAAAACGATCAAGATCTAATATGCATCATAAAGATGTGGCTTTAACTGGTGAAAAAGTCCATCTATGACAGCATCTGGCAGACAATGCTGACGCATGCACCAATGGGGGTACAACGCATCCAAATGAAAACAACCGTTTCCTTCATCCAATTGTTTTTGTATTATTCAAATGAAATAACCACAAATCTGACCAAGAGTTTTGTGCCTTTGTACCAGGTTTGGTGAATTAATTTCCCCTTTGCTCTCCTCATTGTGTCCTGTGTGTGTTTGTAGGAGGTAGGAATGCCTGCTGACTATGTGAACAAGTTGGCCAGGATGTTTCAGGACATCAAGGTCTCAGAGGACCTCAACCAGGTCTTCAAGGAGATGCACAAACACAACAAGCTCGCACTACCAGGTAACACACACACACACACACACACACACACACACACACACACACACACACACACACACACACACACACACACACACACACACACACACACACACACACACACACACTCTAAAGTGCATGAATGTCCTATCATTTATTTTGTCCTCATGAAGGTGAAACTCTTGACGAGACATGCACCTGCGAGCATGGGCGTCTCTTTGTTTTCCAAAGTGGTGGGGACACTTTTTTCAGATACAAATAAAACTGTATTGCACGCCACCCATATTTTTGTACACACTAATCTCCATACTATTTGCTAGAAACACCTGTATAGACAGGATTTACAGACTCACTGTCAGGCTAGAGACTGTTTTTGTAGGAACCATTATATATGTGTTGGGGGGGGGGGACAATTATTGAGGAAGCCAAGGATCTCCGTCTTTTTTTAAGAGCCTTGAACATGCCTGTTCTCCACAGTGACGCAAATGCACACTCACATGGTGTGAAAACGATGTTTGCAAACCGAACCCCTGCAGGGGGTCTGGGGGGATCCTCTTTTAACATGTAAACTACGCATTCTGGTACTTTCTAACAAGAAAATAATGCATTTAGACAACATTTACTTCAAGCTAACATTCAGTTTGAATCTAACCTTCACAGTTAAAATGTTGATGCGTCCACGTAACACAGACTTATCAGAGTTCTTCCGTTATATTTCCCTGCAGCGGACAGTGTGAACATTAAGATCCTGAACGCTGGAGCGTGGTCCCGCAGCAGTGAGAAGGTGTTCGTCTCTCTGCCCACGGAGCTGGAGGACCTGATCCCTGAGGTGGAGGACTTCTACAAGAGGAACCACAGCGGCAGGAAGCTGCACTGGCACCACCTCATGTCCAATGGCATAGTGAGTGAGCATTTCTACAGACACACAGAATACATGCAGACACACAGAGTGTCACAGAGCTCACCCTCTGAACCCTCTGAAGTCTATCAGACTGTGTGTGTCTACAACAGTAAAATGCCACTTGATGCGACAATATTATCTAGAAATGTCACATATATAATTATATACACGCATAAAGGCCATTTCTCTGCACAATGATTACATTTTATACTTTAAGTACATTTAGCTAATAATGATACTGTTTTACTTTTACTTAAGTAAGATTTCGAATGCAGGACTTTTACTTGTAATGAAGTATTTTGACATGTTTTGGTATTTTACTCAAGGGAAGCATCTGAATACTTCTTCCACCTCTGCGCAGACTGCTTATCTTAATGAACTAGCTGGTAGCAGTAGCATAACGGTAGTGGATGTAAAGTGGAGTGGATCTACTGTGTAGCCACATACTTCTCTTCTCACCTTTTCTTTTGTTTCTGCTCCCTTGTGCTCAGATCACCTTTAAGAACGAGGTGGGGCAGTACGACCTGGAGGTGACCACCTTCCAGCTCGCCGTGCTGTTCGCCTGGAACCAGAGGCCCCGAGAGAGGATCAGCTTCGACAACCTGAAACTGGCCACAGAGCTGCCCGATGCAGAACTACGGCGCACACTCTGGGTGAGACTAGGGATCATTGAAATGCTCCATTTCAAACCAATTATATTAGAAGAAGACATTATAAGATATTTACTACTATTTAGCATGCTTAATGTATTCTTTGCCACTCGTCGGTAAAAAAAGACCTCCTGCACCACAGAGCCACCACGCCATCTGCTGCAACTGAGATCAAACTCAAGTTTAACAGGACAGCCATGCAGTCTACTTACCATTTACAAGGCTTACTGTTAATTGAATAGTGTTCTGTGTTTTCTGACAGCCATATATAAGTGTGTGAATGCTTACTATGTGTAAAAGCATTTTCAGGGGTCGCAGAGACTGGAAAGCGCAGTATATTTACTAAGTCATATTAGTCATTGTGCATCTGATCAAACTTTGTTCAAATGCAATCACACTGTTAATAAGTTGGCACTGATGGTGTTTAATATGTAAAGCTGACCTCGTCTCTCCTCTGTGTGCAGTCTCTGGTGGCGTTTCCTAAGCTGAAGAGACAGGTGCTGACCTATGACCCCTCTGTCAGCACCCCCAAAGACTTCACAGACAGCACCATCTTCTACGTCAACCAGGAGTTCTCGATCATGTATGATATGGTATCTTTAGAAATAAGGACAATATTTTTCTTTTCAAATGGGATGCAACTAACAGTCAATTATTTTCTTTATTGATTGATTAGTTTGTTGTTATAAATACATGTAAAAAGAATGCAGATCAGTCGTATGACCTCCTCTAATGTTTTCTTTTGTCCACAACTTACAGACATTCACATTTCTGTCAAAGAGGAGAAATAGTTTGCGTTTAATTCAACATTTGACAACTGATGAAGTTATCTAAAAAACAACACGTTTCTTGAACCCTGAGTAAAGTCTTTCATTGGTAAAACCTGAGAACCTGCATGTCCCCATTGATCCAGGTTTTCATTCAGTCCAGAGATCTACAAAAGGTTTCATTATTTCCAAAGTCTGCTGCTCTTTGAATTATGTAAATAATTGTGAAATGATAATTATCACAAAATATGTAAGTTCTTATTCCCATAGATAAAACAGCAATGTCGGGTGTGCTCTACACTTCAACTCTTTAACCAGCAGACGATGCAATGTCTGATATCTGTGTCTGTCTTATTTTCTCAGCAAAAACTCCAAAGTCCAGAAGCGTGGAAAGATCAATCTGATTGGCCGGCTGCAGCTGACCACTGAGCGAATGAGAGAAGAGGAGAACGAGGGAATCGTTCAGCTCAGAATACTCAGGACTCAGGTACGAAAATACATTTTATAATACACATTCAAGCTATCCTCAAAAAGGTTAACAGGACGTTTCTTTCAAATACCAAGCTGGACATGATTTTGTGTTCAGTTACAGTCCGGAAACATTGTAAAGGCTTTGTTTATCTTGTTTCTCATCCAGGAGGCCATCATCCAAATCATGAAGATGAGGAAGAGAATCAGTAACGCCCAGCTGCAGACGGAGCTGGTGGAGATCCTGAAGAACATGTTCCTGCCTCAGAAGAAGATGATCAAGGAGCAGATCGAGTGGCTCATCGAACACAAGTACATAAAGAGGGACGAGACGGACATCAACACCTTCCTCTACATGGCCTAGGAGCCAGGAACCATGCGCTCTGTTCTTATTTACCCCTGGCCTGTGAGCGGCGCTTTGAAACGCTATTAGAGGAGAAGGAAACGAGGATGTGTGTTGAAGGACGAGGAAGAGCATTTTCAACAAAAGTGGGGAGATTTCTGTGTTTGTGAGACGCCAGTGTGTTATGGTGGTGAGAGTCTGTCCTGCTGCCCTCTAGTGTTAGTGAGAGGAGAGGGCCGCTGTCTGCCAGCAGCTGCCATCAAACAGACAGACAGAAATACTTCCTGCCTTACTTTGTCGGCCATGGACTGCAGAGGAGGAGCTGGGAGGAGGACGAGCTGATCAATCTTTGCTTTCACCTAATGCCACAGCTGCACCTCTCAGTGGCAGCCCTTCTGCATCCCTCCTATTCTACATTTGTCTTATTTTTTGGAATAACAATGCAAGAAAACTGGGAGTGAACGCTGAGAGCATTGAGGAGGAGAGGACACGGAGACAGAGATGAGTTCAAACTACAGAGGAGTATTTTGCCAAACTGTGTGTGTGTGTGTGTGTGTGTGTGTGTGTGTGGTGTGTGTGTGTGTGTGTGTGTGTGTGTGTGTGTGTGTGTGTGTGTGTGTGTGTGTGTGTGTGTGTGTGTGTTTGTGTGTGTGTGTGTGGTGTGTGTGTGTGTGTGTGTGTGTGTGTGTGTGTGTGTGTGTGTGTGTGTTGTGTGTGTGTGTGTGGTGTGGTGTGTGTGTGTGTGTGTGTGTGTGTGTGTGTGTGTGTGTGTGTGTTGTGTGTGTGTGTGTGTGTGTGTGTGTGTGTGTGTGTGTGTGTACTTTCAACAGCATGCTGCTCTGTGATTTGTTAATTGAAGGATCTGTCACAATGTGTGGTTGTGTCTGAGATGGTGGGGGAATCAAACCAGACACTAATTAAATGTTGGTTTTTCTTTAGGGCTGTATAGAATAATAAATTACAAAGAAAAACACAAGTGTAAGAGAAAACATTGGAAATTAGCTGAGGTTAAGGAGGTCATATGTACAAAAACACGACGAGAACAATATTCATAGGTCCCGCATGCTTAGAGCGTAAGTATACGCAATATATAACATTGTTCATTTTTAGGCATTTCAATAGGGAAAATGTTACATAATACATTTCTTTGTTTTGTTCACAGGGTTGTGCACTTTCAAAAACTCTTTTTTGGGCTAAAGCCACTGCAATACTGTCCCCCCAAAATGGACACAGTGTGTATTTTCACACTTGTTCAGAAATGTCTCTACGTTGTCGCTGCTCAGACATGAATATATGGATTTAAAGGATGACTCCTCCATCAAGTGAATACAAGGTCTGTTCAGGGGGAGAATCAGCTGCTGAGTCAAAGCAACAATATCACTTGGGATGAAATACTTTGCATTACATAAACACTGCATTTAAATGATTTAAAGCACACATTTCTCCCAAGTAATGCTACAATGTCATGTGACATGATTAGTGAATGATGTGCTCTGACTGTATTTCTAAACACCAGAGCAGTGAGGAAGAAGAAAGACAACAGTGAATGTGTGGGATTCAATTTGTTTTATATTTATTCTATATTTATAAAGAATGTTACTTTCTTTGTATTTGAAAAGTTTTCTTTTTCATGTTTTGTTTTTGGAAAGGTGTACATTCATATGGCTGATACAGTACTAACTCCTGTGTTCAAACTTCACTTCAAAAAAGACACACATATTTCAGCCTAATTGAAATCATTTCCCACTATGAATGATTTGACTCAGTTTATTCAAATGCTGACATAGCTTCTCACTTCCTGTAACTAGAACCAGGAAGTTGGTAATAATCACATTTGCATTTGACCCACTTGAAAGCCAAAATAGTTGTGTTTTCAGTATTAACTATTTTCGTATGTGCTAGCATATAATCATTATTTTATTTTAGAACTGAGATGAACAAACCCCCAACTCGATGCCATTATGCAGGTTTATTCTCTATGCACCGACGTGGCTCAGTTTTGAGACGATGTTCTGTTTGAAAGTGTTCTCATCATGGAGCACAGTGAGATGAGTCCCAGGAAATAAGGACTTTTTGGAATTTCAATAATTCATTAATGTGATCGACCCCATAAGCCCTTTAAAGGGTTAGTTGTGATGTTTGGAAGAGGCGTTGTGAGAGGTAATTATCTGTCAGTGTATTACTCACACGTTCATGACCCAACGTATTTAAAACAGCCACAGGAAAGTCTCAACCTTAAAATAATCTATCAGTTTAAAATGTTGTTATCTGCGCTGTCTTGAGCCACTTGCTGTAGTTACAGCTCACCAAAGTCACACAATAACACCAACGAGCCAATCAGTTTATCAGCAACTGCAAAAAAACTGTTTTTGTCAAAGAAGTCTGGAATCTTTAAAGAGAGCAGAGGTATCTCAACAACTATTGGAAGTATTACATTGAAATATGGTTCTGGTATTTATCTTCAGATGAATTATAATAACGTTGATCCCGTGATCTTTCATGAGAGCGTGCTGCTGTAAACACTGAACCTGCTGCAGCTCAGCAGCCTCTAGCCTGATGCAGACCAAGCTCGGACTCGATTTCAGCCTGACTGAATCTGTGACGAGACAAAAGTATTCAACTCTGTGGCCTTCTTTAGGTAGACCTTTAGCCTATTTCTTCAGGTAGATTTGTTTATTGAAATGATTAGGGTGTATACCGAGTAGCAGTTTAGTTTACAAATGTCAATGCCCATATCCAAAGATGTAAAAAGGTAAGGTATGTGTTTCCTGAGTTAATGATTCCTAAAACAAGAAAGAACAGAACAATGAAAGAAAACACGACTCACAGTTTGGTTTCCCATCAGTCAATATATGGAAACATATTTATGTACACACCCAACTCACAGTAGAGAGCACATGAGGAATAATATTATAGACACATTAAACAGGCCCTATACATTCTATAGCAGTCAAAGATAAGCCAGTTGGGAATTCTAATTCATCATCACACATCTTGTTTCACCTCAGACCAGGTGGAAGGGATAGTTTGAAGAGGGGTTTTATAGTTTTTTTCGTACCGCAATAACAACAAAGGTTTAGTGGAACTCATTGCATTTGACCCCCCCAAAGTACCTGGTTGGGTGATGGTACTTCCTGAAAGTGAAGGAACATCAGGGTGGGGTTTGCAGTTCTGTACCTTCGTTTCACATGAAGGCTAAACCCCAATATTGAAAAACCTGCCATATTTTGAGCCAGGCTAAAAGCTGTTAATAGGTCACTTCATTAAGTTATAAAATGTTTTCAGATGAGAAAGTATCCATGCAATGTCTTTCTGTGTAGCAAAACAACCAGACTCCATTGACAAAAACACTCATTTGAAATTGCTGAGCACAGAAGCTGCTGGCTCACACTGCCTCAAAGGGTTGGCTTATTTGTGTTATCAAGACATTGGTACGTTTGGGTTCCCCAGCATCAGCTTCATGTCGCCATGGCTTCGCTGCAGTGCTGGTACTCCTGTCTGTTTTTCTAACATGGGGCTTTCCAACTACAATCTAGTGTAGATCATTCTCTCACTAGTCCCTCATACAACCCAACTTCATCACACCTGAACATCCCTTTAAAAGAGTTGAAAGTGTTTTTGTCCTGTGAGGTGGGCTCTTATGGTTGCTGTGTTTTTCTCATGGGGATAACCTGTACCCCCCCCCCCCCCCCCCCCCCCCCCCCCCCCCCCCTTATCAGCCCCACAGGTTTTTAAGGTTGAATAATTTATTTCCATGGCAAAATAAAGCTGTAAACAACTGTAGAGCTGTTTTTTTCACTTAAAAAAAGAGACTTTATCTCCAGTAACTAAAATGTGGTTCTCTGCAAAAACATGCACATAATATAGGTGATATTGAGGGTTTGGCCTTTTTTGCTTGAGGCTGTAACAGCAGCAGCTTGTTATAAACTGTATTGACTTGTGTGTTGTTAAATAATGGATTCCTCTGTGGCAGGGCTTTGAGTGGACTTCCAGTCTGCTGTGAAATCTTATTTTAATTTAAGGACATGACTAAGTTACAACGTTACTGCGTAAGTAAATAACTACCTCACGTTTTATGTCACAAACGTTACATGATAATATGTCCCGACTCCCTTCTTATTTTAACCCAAACTGCAAGCAGCTTGTTCTTCTAATAACTTTATTAACCATTTCTCTAGGTTTTCCCTTGGAGAAGACATCCGGTCACATCCATAGACTGTGTATATAAAGGTAATAACATGACCCATCTAATCGACAGTACACAGCCCTCACATTATTTGGGTCTCATCGGTCAGTGTATTGGAGTCCAGAAACACATGTGAATGCAAAAAATAAATGACTGTTTCTTTAAGAAGAGGCTGGTTCACTTTCTTCAGTCCGGCCGGTTGGTCGTTATATATAGCTTTTATATTTATCGTGGAATACTAAATGCCTAAAATAAAACATTATTTACTTAAATCATATTCGAAATATTGTTTTCTAATAGGGTCGACGTAAAAACGTGTGAATGCAAAGAATTTCCTCGTCACTGGAACGTTTATTTCTCTTACATTTACCCCCCATAAAGCAGCAGTGGTATCTTCCGCTGCCCCGGAAACGCCGGCGACAGCAGGATAGACCCCGGTGTAGCAAAGCAGGTGGAACTGATTTGTCAGCCAAAGAGTAAGAAATAGGTAAGTGGTTGGAAGTTTTTAAATGACTTCCTCTATGTCGATTAGTAAGAGCAATAATGATGTACTTCGTTATGAATGGTAGATTTCATGAGCCTTTGACGCCTGGGTGTTAAAAAATGTGCTAACGTTAGCAGTGTAGCGCCGCTAGCTTACAGACAAAAGAAGTGCCCCCCCCCAGCGCAAAGTGAGCCATTTAACAGAACGAACATCACAATGTGTGTGAGGCTGTCCGCCAGGTTCCTCTGGTGCTGAACCATATCGAGGTCTGCTCTGGATGTGAAACATTAGTCATCCTAACCTCGGTAGCCATGTTAAGCTAGCATCAACGGAAGAGTCCCACAGCCGTTTACTTTGAGTTTTAAATCAGTTACACCACAACATTAGAATAATACAGATCAACAGGAATGATTCAAACCAAACAGATACAGTTTAAGATATTACATAGCAAATTACTGAATAGCCTAAGAACTCGTAAAATGTACAGTTGCATTAAACAGGTCCGTGGTCAACAATTACATTTAAAATAACTTCAGACACCATTACATTTTGTTATAATAGCTCACATACTAACTCAATTTCTTCTTTGTAAACTTTAAAGTGAGATTTTATTTTAATGTACTACTTAATACTTACTCGTATTATTATAGTCAATAAATAAGCCATTGAACCTAAAAGTCTGAATTGATTAATTCAAATTAAATAATTATTATCACCAACATGTTGCAAGAAGTACTATTATGCTAAAGATCTACAACAAAAGTGTGATATTATTACAGAATATTATATGATTTTGTTTTATCACTAATGAACACATGTCAGAGCACTTTAATACTGTAGTTTCTCAATGTGTACTTTGTATACTACTGGCTTTAGTAGCTTTTCCTTTTAAAATACATCATCATTTATTAGGTAATATGAATAATCTGAAGTAAAAAGTGAAATATTTCCTGCGGAGATGAAGTAGAAGTATATAATTGCACGAAACGGAAATACAAGTACTTCAATATTGACTAAATACTTGAAAAAAGGTACTCGAGTATCGTCCTCCACTGGATACAATAATTGTATTCAATAAGCAAAATATGTGTGAACATAAAATGGAATTTTAAAAAAACACTAAAACATGCCAGTGGTCCACTTAAACACAAATGACAGGGATGCTGTTTTCAGCCTCTGGAATATTGAGATTTCTTCCATTTTTAAATCATATTAAAGTGATCTTTGGGTTCAGAACTGACCTAACAAGATATCAAAAGAAATCACATTGGGCTTTGACATTCTTACCTTTTTTTTTATATGCCATAATCTAGAGACCAATTTTTGACACCATCTTTTCATTTTGACACTGGTTTTGCTCTGTAGGCAAATCACCATGTTTTACATTGTGCTAATGAGACTCTTTCAAAAACCTGTGACCACATTTTCAGCTAGGTTGGAACAAAAATAAATTGAAAAATGTATTTTATTTTTGTTATCATCAAATTCATCATTCTATGAGTACTAATAACAGCTGCGATGTCACTATTCAGGTGTCCACAGGTGTCAACTTGGAGCATCCATCAGTGCCGTCTGACAGGCATCAGCTCAGCATCAGTTACGCTGGACAAGCTCGTAAGTAGTCCTGTTTATTTTTAAACATATATATATATATATTTATTTATTTTTAGTTCATTGCTCAGCCTCTGTGCTGGTACATTCTGGTTACCCCTGACTGGATAACATATTTCACAGCGTGTTGCTTTTTACCTGAGATTGTGATTTATTTTATTCTAGAATCTCTTAGATTTGAATGGCCAAGGCAGCCAGAAGTACACAGGTATGACCTTCATCCTCCACATTTCATCATATCTTTAGATGGATGATTATAAATTGTCATAACCACTTGTGTAGGGCAGATGTTTATCTCATAACCCCCTGACAAGATGTTTTTTTCTTGTTTTTAGCAAAGCCTATCAAAGGTTCAGTGATGCCTGTGAAGAAAAAGAGGAAGCTCCCTGATGCAGATGATCATGAGCGCAAATGTAAAATTACGAGGTAAATGGACTCAATAGACGCTTTCACACCAAGTACTTTTCCCAGGAATAGTTCCCGGAACTTAGTTCCCCGGAAATCTTTAGTTCCGGAACTATCTAGTAAATCGCGTTCACACCGGAATAAGTCCCTGAGGGTGGATTAGGCAAATGAAGCCGCTGACGTCACTTCTTCTGGCTTTGGGTTTACTGGAAGGCAGCAAACCACTTCACGGTGTATACTGCCACCCGAAGTCCCCGGCCTGAAGTCCCCGGAGTTGGGGACTGGCTTCAGTAGAAGCTGCTGGGACTCCCAGCAGCTTCTACTGAAGCCTTCAGAGTAAATCGCCAGAACGCCGACACCACCTCATCTCCACCGCTCCCATGTTTTATTTTGTGTTGCCATAAGTTAGTCTCTCTCTCAGTTGGTGCGCTGGGCTAATGCTAATGCTAATAATGCTAATGCCAGCAAATAAAATGGCGGCTTCACAAAACTTTTCTGAGTTTTACGGGGCGTGGTTTGCAATTCGCCCAGCCAATCAGAAATTGGAACCTTTTTCTCCCAGGAAAGTCCCTGCTCTCTAGCAGGGACTGAAAAGGGGGGAAAAGGTTCCCGAAAAAAAGTTATAGTTCCAGATCTTTTTGGTGTGAACGCAAAATCCCAGGAACTCAGAACTATTCCTGGGAAAAGTACTCGGTGTGAAAGCGCCTAATGTATCACATGAAATCCCCCCCACTCTTTTTGTCACTTGCATCTTATTCTAGGGCTGCAATGAAATTAATTTAGTTGATTATTCTTAATTTTTGTTTGTACGATTAAACGTTCAGTCCAAGGTGATGAACACTATTTTTTTGTTGTTGAGCCTTTACAGTACCAATTATAAAGAAAACTTATAAATCCTCTGATTTTTGAGGCTGGAATATATATCTTTACATTTTTGCATGAAGCATAGTGAGCAGCCGCTGACTCAGAGGCTCTGCGGGGGGGGGGGGGGCTGAGCTGAACAGGACGTGGCTGGGTTATCTTTCATCTGGCAGGGCACATACTGAACCCCTCACCTTCTCACTTTCCTCGAGAGTTTGTGTGTGTGTGTGTGTGTGTGTGTGTGTCAGAGTTCCCGTTAGAATACTTATTTGCCGGTCAACATGTCCGTTAAAGTTGAAATCTTCCGGACAAAAGTAGAAAAGTGCCGGTCAAAGGTCTTCTTTGTTATTTATTGAGCTTTAAAACAAATTGATATGATTTGATATTAAACAAACTAATTCTAGTAGATTAACTACATTATTCAAAAGTGTACAGTAACTTATAATAAACGGAGCGCTCTCTCCCTCTCCTGACAGCCCGTCAGTATCATGCAGCTCGCGGATCCAGTAATGAGTGACCCGACAGTAAAACTAAACATATCTATAACTAGTTTAGGTAGTTTGAGAGGTAATTAAAATAGCTACGTGATATTCTAACCTGAAGTGTGTGTTTTGTTCCGCTCACCGCTGCAGGTGATCATGCAGAGATGCGTGTCGACTCGTCAGCAGCAGCTGATCTCTCCCGTCAGATTAGACTTTACTCGCGTTTATGTCCATATCGATCAGATCTACATACTCTTCTTGTCTGTCACATACTCTTCTTGTCTGTCACATACTCTTCTTGTCTGTCACATACTATTCTTGTCTGTCACATACTCTTCTTGTCTGTCACATACTCTTCTTGTCTGTCACATACTTTGTCTGTCACATACTCTTCTTGTCTGTCACATACTATTCTTGTCTGTCACATACTCTTCTTGTCTGTCACATACTCTTCTTGTCTGTCACATACTATTCTTGTCTGTCACATACTCTTTTGTCTGTCACATACTCTTCTTGTCTGTCACATACTCTTCTTGTCTGTCACATACTATTCTTGTCTGTCACATACTCTTTTGTCTGTCACATACTCTTCTTGTCTGTCACATACTCTTCTTGTCTGTCACATACTCTGTCATATGTCTGTCACATACTCTTTTGTCTGTCACATACTCTTCTGTCTGTCACATACTATTCTTGTCTGTCACATACTCTTCTTGTCTGTCACATACTCTTCTTGTCTGTCACATACTCTTCTTGTCTGTCACATACTCTTCTTGTCTGTCACATACTCTTCTTCTTGTCACATACTCTTCTTGTCTGTCACATACTCTTCTTGTCTGTCACATACTCTTCTTGTCTGTCACATACTCTTCTTGTCTGTCACATACTCTTCTTGTCTGTCACATACTCTTCTTGTCTGTCACATACTCTTCTTGTCTGTCACATACTCTTCTTGTCTGTCACATACTCTTCTTGTCTCACATAAGTGGTGCAACTGATGCGGTATTGTGCTAACTAAGGGGAAATTATTTTGACCGGCGAGATTTAGATTTGCCGGTCTTCAGCATATTTTACCGGTCAAAGTCCGGTAATTACCGGCTAACGGGAACTCTGGTGTGTGTGTTGATGGAATGTGAGTGGTGAGCCACTAATAGCCCCCCCATCACTGCCTCAGCATAGAAAACACAGCATGTATGCAGAGATGAGGATGTGTTTACTCCTCAAACCTCTTTGTACGGTAACGTGTTGCCTTCCACAGACAAAGAAACATGGCGGGTATAACGCACTTCAAAGCATGTTTATCTCTGAGGAAAAAGTGTATTAATTGAACACCTACGGGGTGTTTGTGTGTTGTAGTTTCACCAGGCCTCAGATCCGGGGGGCGCGGCCGGTCAGCGGGGACAGGCTGTTCTCCAATAAGAAGTGTCTGGCCTGGTTCCACGCGTACGCCGGCGCCGACAAGGTGGTGGGCCCGGAGGCCATGGAGAGGTTCTGTGAAGACATCGGAGTGGAACCAGAGAATGTGAGTCCTCCGGCTGCTTAGTCCTCAACTGGGCCCAATGTAGCATGCTCAGTTAACCCAGGACTAAACTTAGTCCTTCCTCATTGAGAGCTGAGTGGAAGCATTCAGATCCTTTACTAAAGTAAAAGTACTAATAGACTGAAAATACTCCACTGCAGGTAATGAAACCCCTAAGGTGCTAGCTAACCTCGTACCATTCTGCTCTTATGAATGATATCATTAGATTGTTGTTAGCTGTGTAGAAGCACGATTTAACTTTTGGATTCATTTAGGGCGGAGCTCATTTTTATTTTTCTTGTATAGGAATGCAGCACCTGTTTTTTTTTTTTTCCGTTTATGGATTGATCTATTCATTTAGATTTTCTTTTTTTGTATATGTGAAAAATACTCTGACTGGAATCTGTTGCATTTTGGTTATACTCTTTAAGGTCAAAATGTAGTTGAATAATATTTTTAGTTTGCCATGTATTGGCAAACAACCTATTAACAAATGATGTGAATATAATAATTTGAAACTAGTTTTGTTTTTTTAATTCTACTGCATTATGAGAGTTGTGTTGTTTTTACAACCTCGGGTAACTCTGTGTTGGACGGTCCAGTGTTGATGGAGTGGTTCTCTCTTGCAGATTATCATGTTAGTTTTAGCCTGGCATCTAGAAGCATCAAGTATGGGCTTCTTCACAAAAGAGGAGTGGCTCAGGGGAATGACGTTATTACAGTGAGTGACTTTTTCTATTTTAACTTCCACTTAATATTTAATAAACAATCTAAGGCCCTGGCTTGGAAATTGTAGTTTTTACTGTTTTCCACCAGATTGCGCCAATTGTCATGCTAAGGGACAAGCACATGTTCATTTCCGGTTTCATGCAAAAAAAAAAGAAAACGTGTCAAATTACGTTTTGTTGCTAATCATGACATTTCCCAGACTAAAAATAAATAAAAAAATACCCCCTGTATTTACTAAACATTAAACTCTGTTAAGATGTACCTCTGCAGTGGTAAATCTACCTAATTTTGTGACATGGCCTTCCTCTAAGGACATCATTGCACATTTTTAAAGTGGCACAGGGGTTAAAATGTATGTTACAAAAGAGATCATTTTCATTATTTTGTATCAATTTTATCTACATAATGCTCTCTTAGGTTTGTTGTTGACCTGTTGTGTGTGTGTGTGTCAGGTGTGACTGCACAGAGAGGTTACAGAACAAACTGGACTACCTGCGCAGCGAGCTCAACGACTCTGCAGTCTTCAAAAACGTCTACAGATACGCCTTTGACTTCGCCAGAGTGAGTTTGGGTTTATTTCTTTGTTTTCTATTTTTATTTTTTAAAGAAAGAAAAAAAAGTGTCTATAAGCTAAAATGTCCCTAACTGTTTACCACTCAGCCTTAGTGTGCCCCCGTACTACACATAAGAGCACACCCTGAATATAACGCACTTATAATGCAAGGTGAACTCCGTTGATCATTAACTTTACAAAAATGAAAGAATAAAAGGTCACTTATATAATACATGTTTCTAAGGCCACAAAAGTGTTATGAATATTGGATACTTACATTAAGTGTGTGTGTGTAATATAAATGTCTCTTGTCTGTGGTGGTGTTGTTCAGGATAAGGACCAGAGGAGTTTAGACATGGACACGGCTAAGTCCATGCTGTCGTTGATACTGGCGACCACGTGGCCTCTCTTCCCCGTCTTCAGCCAGTTCCTGGAGGTAAATAGCCGCGTTCACACCGGAGTACCTTTCACCGTACTTTTCCCCTTTAGTTCCGTTAGTACCCCTTATGTCGCGTTCACACCAAAAAGAGTACTTAGTGCCGAGAACTTTTACCCCCATTTTTAGTGCCTGCTGAGAGATGATACTTTCCTGGGGGGAATAAAGTGCCCCAGTTCTGATTGGTTGGGCCAATTGCAAACCACGCCCCGTAAAACTCTGAAAAGTGTTTTGAAGCCGCCATTGTATTTGCTGGAATTAGCATTATTAGCATTAGCATTCGCCCAGCGCACAAACGCAGAGAAACTAACTTACACAAAAGAAAACATGGGAGCGGTGGAGATGAGGAGGTGTCGGCGCTCTGGCGATTTACTCGGAAGGCTTCAGTAGAAGCTGCTGGGAGTCCCAGCAGCTTCTACTGAAGCCAGTCCCCAACTCCGGGGACTTCCGGCCGGGGACACAGGGTGGCAGTATACGCCGTGAAGTTGTTTGCTGCCTGCCAGTAAACCCAAAGCAGAAGAAGACGAAGTGACGTCAGCAGCTCATTTGCGTAATCTTCCCTCAGGGAAAAGTACTCCGGTGTGAACGCGATCTGTACTAAATGCCCTGGGGTAATCAGTGCCGGCACTAAGTACGGCAAAGTACTTGGTGTGTTTCCTGTTTGCTTGCTTCATGGAAGCAGGTCTTTACATAATGTCCTTTTTTATGTGTTCAAATCCTCTATTGACATTTAATAATGATGCTTTTAAAATAATACAAAATTATATTAATCTTCATAATATATATCGTAAACGTGCCACAATTAGTCGACTAATCGCCTGAATTTACCACTATTAGTCGACAAATCTTTAGTGGAGGGCAGCCCTAGTAAACACATGCCGTGATCTTTTGAATAGGCTTTTTGACTTTTCATGCTCTGGAGCTGGAAACGTTTTGGTTATTAAATGTTTGGATTTTGATTCTACAAGTCTGAAGAAATCCTTTGACGCCACCCCCGAGAGACATTTTCCAATCATCTTTCCACAGCAGTCCAAGTACAAGGGGATGAATAAGGACCAGTGGTATAACGTCTTGGAGTTCAGCCGGACCATCAACACAGACCTCAGTAACTACGATGAAGACGGAGCTTGTGAGTGTTCGAGTTCTAACTGTGATTTCACCGCCCCCCCCACTCTGAGGCTTTAGGAGGAATACAGTCACTCCTCCCGACAGGATGGGGGGGTGCTCATGGCCCCTAATACGTGATGTGTTAGGGGCCATGAGTTCTTATTTTTATGATAATTGTCTTTAATAACATTACTTGAACAGAAATAAACACTAAACATTATAATACAGACACAAAATGTGGTATTTTCATTTCAAACTGTCATGGCTCCTTAAGAAGAAAAATAAAATGACTCAATCTTTAGACACCAACGTTTGGCATGCAAGGAGAGACACTGTTAGAACATAGAATAGTTTCTCCTTTCTATCATTATGAAACCATGATGGTGCGTTGGCTCTATTCTTCTTGCTGTTCTCTGGGGCAGCAGAGAGGAATGCGTGGTCCCATTCTGCTGCAGTTCTAGGACACTGTGATGCAACATGCTAATATGATAGCTTCCTGTATTTAGCCTCTCTGCTCCTCTCCATTCCCTCTAAAGGTCAGCCCGCTGCACAGTTTCAGGACTTCACAGTAATCGGTATTCCATCGATGAAACGCACTTTGGCTCTGAACCCCAATCACGTTATTCTCACTGTGGCATTGTTTTTCACGGCAAAATAAGTCTATAGAAACAAGTGTGTGTTAATTGACATTAATATTTTATTTTTAAAAATGGGGGAGGGGGAATAATTCAATATACATTTTTGAAATGTATAGATATTGTAAAATAACGGGGATATGATATACATATTATTCCGTTATTTTGGAAACCTTTTTAACCAACATATGCTCTTCAAACATGCCGACTGGTTTTCAGGGAGGGTTAGAAAAATCTTAGCGTTTTCCAGTCAGAGGGTCAGCAGGTCGATCCCAGCCCCTACAGTCTACATGATGAAGTGTCCATGGGCAAAATACTGAACCCCAAATGGCTCCAGGAGGCATGTCTGCAGTATAGACGGTATTGATGGATAAAAGCGTCACCTTAATAACATCTGTCCAAATGTCAAACCTGATAATGCAAGTATGCCTTGTCTGGAAAGGTTCCCATTCAACATCCTCCTAAAGCAGGGGCCGTGTTAATATCTGTTTCTCTGCAGGGCCGGTGCTGCTCGACGAGTTTGTGGAATGGAAGAAATCCTGGTCAGCATCGTAGCAGACAACTCGACACCGAAAGAAGACGGAGAGAAACAAAAACCACATTGTTAAAGAAAAAGATCAGACACACACACACACGGACACACGGACTACAGCATCCTCCCTGTATGGGGCAGCCCTTTCTCTCACTGAGTCGACTTTTATAGTGTTCATTTGGAGAAAAGAAAATGTTCTTAAAATAAGAAGAGAGATTTGGAATTTATGTTTTCTTGTTAACATTTTATTTTCCATTTTGTGTCTTGTTTATAGATGTTTTCACAGTAATAAAAAGGAATTGGAAGTATGACGAGCTGCTTGTGGATAATTGATGAAACTTGTTTTATTCACGTCTCTTTAAGTACTGACTGAAAGTAACTAAAGCCAATACATACATGTACACTATTTACCTTTGAGTTGTAGTGGAGTAGAAGTACAAAGTAGCATAACATTTAGTTATGTAGACTACAAGTCTCAACATTGTACTTAAAGGTGCCCAATTTACTCTTTTTCATCAGTATATTATAGGTCTCAGATATATACAGAACATGTCTCTGGAGTGTTTGGCTCCAAATACCAAACGGATCATTGCAACATTACCCATAATCCCCTCTGTTTCAGCCCTGTTTCCAAAGTACTGATTCTCTGTCTGTTACTGTAGATGAAAGTAATGAGCCCCTCCCCACGCCCCTCTGAGAGACATTTGGTTACAAAGAACACGGGAGGAGATTCAGGTGATAAGGGGGGGGGGGGGGTTACCTTGGTTGCTGATTGGCTAATGGTTACACAAGCCCGAGAAACATTGTGACATCCCAAAGTGCTCAAAATCTGATCAGCTGATTTTAATGGATCAATGGCATCACATTTGAAGAAGTGTGCAGTATGACTTTTATGTCTTGAACCTTGAGGTTTGGCCGCTTGTTTTGTTTCAGGTTTGCAACCCCATGGTCGTTTGTTTTTTTTAATATCATTTTAAAAGTATTTCTCCAGTAACAGAAAATCGATTCTAAGGGATCGGGGCACAGAGCTTTGCAGTCGGGTGCAGAGCAGGTATTCATCATCAACAGGTGGATACTTCACACACAGCTGTTTCTTGGTTGGTTGTGCTTTGAAGGCTCAGGGGCCACTGAGGTCAAATGGCATCATATTAACTTGGAGAGTGCGTACTACAGCAAGGGTGGTCTTTCCACCAGGGGAAGCTGAACATATTGCACGAATCTGCACAAAGGGAAAGTTTGTCCTAGGCACACAGACACACTTTTAAGAAGCTCATTTCCCTAAGATGTATGTGAGTTACAACATGAACAACACACTTTCATTTCAAATGACTTTACAGTTATATCTCCATGTGGAAGTGCAGCCTCTCCCCCTCCCCCCCCCCCCCGGTTCTCTGGTGCCCAGCGGCTCTGCCGAGGCGGTGGCCATGATGGTGTTGAGACGTGTCAGAGAGAGGGAGCGCTGCTTGAGCCTGGGGGGGGGGGCCTGGCTCCTCTGGGGACGGCTGTGGAAGGTGAGCGAACCTCTGGCCGTCCTCGTCATACTGGTACAGACGGAGGACACGTCTGGGGCGGCCTGCAGGGGGCGGAGTCTCTGCTCCTCCTCCTACTCTGTTACTTCCTGTCTCATCGTTATTGCTGTCTGTATCTTCCTCCTCCCCATCTCTCCTCCTCTCCTCCTCCTCCTCCTCACTTCCTCTCCCCTCCTCTCCATCCTCATTGCTGCTATTTTCCTCCCTATCTGCCTCCTCCACCTCTTCCTCCTTTCTCACTTCTGTCTTTCCCTCCCTTCCTTCTCTACTTTCTTTCTCCTCTCCATCTTTACTAGCCGTGTCTTCATCTGTTTGGGTTTGACTCTCTCCGTCCTCGCCTCCATCCTCGCCTCCATCCTCGCCTCCATACAAATGATGACACTGCTCTTCCTTTGCCTCCCCATCACACTCTTCATTATTTCCCTTCAAACCTTTTCCTTCCTCCTCCTCCTCCTCCTCCTCTTCCTCCTCCTCCTCCCTCATGTTGTCACATCCTTCCAGATAGGCCGTGGTTTCCTGCTCCTGTCGTTTTCCCCGGAAGCTTCTCTGAGGTTTGGTGGGGGGGGTAATGGTGGTCTCCATGGTTGAACAATGAGCAGAGTCAGCGTCGCTGTCCCACGCCTGGTTGTCGTACATGGGCGATAGTGTTGCCATGGTGACCTCAGAGTCAGTTGTGTGTTGTCGTTGTGATTGAAAACTCGTGGAGAGGTTCCCTAAACACCTGGAGAGGACATGATGCACATTACACATCATCTTTTCAGAAATGAAGCCGTTTGTTTCACTCACTTTCACTGTAGATTCTTTTCTTTATTACAAACTGCCTTATTTGCATAGTTACACATCACTTTTTAGAAACCTCAGAAATACAAAATATCTATCAGCGATCCATTTGGGAAGTTACCTGGTGATGTTTATTATTTAACGTTTTTGATTGAGGAGAGGAGAGGGAGGCCCTGAGAGGAGAGGGAGGCCCTGAGAGGAGAGGGAGGCCCTGAGAGGAGAGGGAGGAGCAACATCTGATCTCAGGTTTCTCTGTCCTGTGTTTATGACTTAGGAACAATAAGGGAAGACATTCTTCAAACTTTGTTCATACATCCACCTGGACTCAATAATTGGCTCATACAATTTTGGAGGTCAAAGGTCAAGATCAAAGTGTCTTGAGAAAAAATTATCCGGGCAAAACCTTTATTTAAAATTCTGTGGATGAAAGAATAATGACCAAAAGTGTTATGAATCTGATCCCAGTGTAAACAAAGGCCTGGACTGACCTGAGGACAGGGGTCATGCTCAGAGCTCCAGCGCTGAAGCCCACCACGAATGTCAGCAGAACTGAAGCCGCCACAGCTCCTGCAAAGTGAGCGTCTGAAACGCCTGCCTGCATCTCTTCCAAGGACCCGACGTCCCTCCTGAACCTGAACTCATCACGCTCCTCACCTCCGCTGTGTTCCTGCTCCTCTTCATCACTGCGCTGACCCACACTCAGCTCGTAGGGCCACAGTGCAGTTCCCTCTGTGTGCTGCAGGAGGCAGTAGTACAGGCCGCGGTGCAAGAGGCTGGGGTTGGGGACCTTCAGGCTTCCATCATGAAGCATGAAGACGGGGTCCATGTTACTGTGGAAACCAGGGGTCTGAAGGTTTCCAAAAGGGGTGTGCCAGTACTGAACCACACCTGCAGAAAGGATGAGCAGAAGCAGGACTGAGTCCTCAAACACAGAAGGAGAAGGAATGACTTTTGCACTTCCAGTTTCCTTGTCTAAAAGTCCATCGTTTTTATTAAGATTATTGGAAAAAGGTCTGTGGGAAACAGTTTAAGATATTTTCAATACCTTAGTAAATACACAACTCATCACTTTTAAAGCTTTTAAGTGTCTTAAAGAAGGAGATTTCTAATAAAAGTTCAATGTGACTTCAGGGGTTTCCACGCCTAACGCTGGTGCAAAAGAACAGATGCCTTTTCTGATAAAAAGTCACTTCTCCACCTTTCTCTGATAAATACCAAATCACCTGGTACCTGAAACTGCCTTTAAACACTCAAATCAACTAAAACAAGGACACTGACATAATGCTGAAAAATATTTATTTTTAAACAATAAATGTTTAACAATAAGAAGCTACAACCCATGGAGCACAGGTCACATGGTGCAGCGGGGTGGATGATGCTGATGATACTCTCGTGCTGAGAAGCCTGTGTCCATCCTCTTTACTGACCTGCTTTCTTTCCGTCTCCACAGTTCAGAGTCAGCTCTGCCTCTGGATGACCTTTGACCCTGCAGGTTGGTGCGACGCTCACAGAGCCGCGGCCATCAGCGGCTCACAGAAAGGCAGTGAAAGTGAACCACCTGGTAAACATTCTGAACATACAGGAAACAATTCAGGTGTGTTTATGGTTCTCAGTGAATTACTCTTGCAGCATGAAAACTCTGATCCAGCTAGGAGCTCTGTTCAAAGCAACTCCAGAGAGAGTTCCAGACACACAGAGTGACGGTGCAACATTCATCACATGGACACAAACAGGACTTCGCCCTCTAGTGGTTGGATCTTAAATGACTGTACACAGTGTGCTAACATGTTTCACATTATAACTTTATAGGGAAGAAATTAGGTAAATAAGGTAAAAAATAATAATATATAAATACTTAAAGATATCACAATGAAATTAAATGTATTTTGTATTACATTTTGTATGTAAATATGCAAATTAGAAATGTTCTCAATACAACAATTTCACTGCATTTGTGTAACAGAAATCTGAACATTTCATAAAGACAGGTTAAAGATTCTTGTTTCATTGTTGTTGTCATTAGAGTCAACAGATGAAACAAAAGGACGTATATTTGTATCACTACATACCTACACTGACAACAGATATAAAAGGCTCAAAATTAGGCATTAACAGAAAGGACTGAACAACCTTTGGTGTATGTTAGGGCTACTGAAGTGGAGATTTAGGCCTCAGAACAAAACAAAATGAATGGCAATTTGCAAGAAAGTAAAGGTAAAGGTGAAAATCTTAAGCTAATTGATATCACTATGTCACTTCTCCAATTGATTACATACAAAAAAACTATATTTTCTCAGAGTTGTATAATGCAAAACTTCTGGAGAATTTAGGGCAAATCCTGGACACACAAAGTGTTTACACTGTTCCACATATCTAAAGTATAGTCACTATAGAAGTGCAAAGATAAAAGATCCTTTTGAAAGGGGACATGTTGAAGAGGTCAAATAACCCAAACTCAAAATGTACCAGAGCATGAATAACAATGTTTTTGCTCTAGTGTCTCGCCTATGTTGCGATTTCCATTTGTTTAGCTCTCATGTAGTGGCCATAGGTAGTGGCCCAAAAAAGCCCAATAGGTTCACCTTTCAGTGTGATAGTGGGCTGGCTGACCATAACATGCTGTTAGAGCCAGTATTTTGATTTTATAAGAAAGGCCACCTAATTGTGACGTCTGTAGTCAACGCACTATAAAGGACTAGAATTCCCACGGCGCCTGCGCTAAAGCCACAGTGATGGGCAACCTGTTGAGAGACGCCGTCGAGGAACAGTTTTTAACCGCACACGTACACGTCACGTACACGTACATACAAATCGTAGTACCCTTTAAGTTATGAAGTTATATAAGCATTATCAAGAAAGAAAGAATACCTAAATTGTTTGTTATTTTATTTGAGTTTTGCCTATTTCTTTTGAATATTGTAAAGGCCTATTTTCTTTGTTGCATGTGCAAAAGTTTGTTATTTTATTTTGAGCAAACACATCGCAACATCAAACCATCGGAGGCCAAGCAACACTTCAAACTGTGAGTAATTCAAAGGAAAGAAACGAGTTAGAACTGTCTGTTTAAGGCGTCTAGTGGCTTGATGGAAAGACAAGGAAGGAAGCCACGACACATGCTGTACCTGTTTTAAGGGAATTCATCATTTAAGAAAAATATAAAATCAAAATCAAAAATGCACTTCTCTGAAGTACCAGACAAAATGTGAGGGATGTTCAACAAACAAAGAATATATATCATACAGAGTGCGATATTTACCTCTGACAGCTTGTGTTATTTCCTCTAAGCGTAGCGGTGTTTCCTTAGTGTGAACACATCGTCTGATGGAAGAGTCTCCTCTGCAGAGTGTAAAGTGCAGTCCTCACATGACAGGATGATGATGATGTTAAAGATTAATAGCATCTCAGAGGCAGAGGCAGAGTTTATAAAGTCAACGTTCTACTGTTCTACAGCAGGCCTCTGTTAGCTATAGCTAAGGTAGATTTAACATGATAATGTGCCCTCCAGTTTCCCTCTGTGTAAAGAACATTTGATAAGGTGTCCTTTAAGGTGCCCGTCCAGAGAAGAAGGCATGTTAAATCTCAGCCACTGTGATATTCCAGTGGAAAAGCATAATCATTTGCCCTCTAGGGTGCTGTTTCTGAAGAGAAAATGTGAGGAAGTGGCCTCAAAATGTCAGTGCAGAAAACATGACAAAGTGTCTTTTACATTTGAGAAGACATTAGAGGGCACTGGTTGCATTTCCAGTGGAGAAAACATTATAAACTGCCCTTTAGGGAACCCTACCAGTGGAGAAAACATGAAAATACACCTTTTGGGGGCCGCCTGTACTGTAAAGAAAACTTGAAGAAGTCCCTCGCAGGGCCAACTTGTGGCGCCCCTGGCCAACTTGTGGCGCCCCTGGCCAACTTGTGGCGCCCCTGGCCAACTTGTGGCGCCCCTGGCCAGCCTCGCAGCGGCGAAACTGTGGTGCGCTTTAGTAGGTGCGCCGCATTTGCGCTTCAGATGATGCTCCCTTCGCAAAATGAAGAACCCTCCGCAAGATGAGGCCCCCTCCGCAAGATGAGGCCCCACGCAGTCTGCGTGATCGGCCTGTAGGGAGGGGCGGCCCTGGTCCCTCGGGTGCCCTTCCGGTGGAGAAAGCACAGAAATCTGATTTAGTGCCATTATATAGGGCCATATAGGCTACCCTACATTTTATTTATTTATTTAATCGTTTATTTGGCAGGGACAATGCACAGCAATGAACACTGAAGTAAAAAGATATGATTCTACACTGTATTGAAGTAAACATGTATTATTTTGAATTGTATTTTAGTGAACATGTATTGTTTGAACGGTTTTAAGTAATCACATATATAGAAATGATATTCTCTCTTACAACTCACTGACCCAGAGATCCTGTTTCACACACACACCGCTCCTTTTCACCCCTACACACAGATGTTCTTTTTAAGGTCGTTAAGGACATCCATATATGTGCACAAAGGTTTAATTGTATGAGAAAGAATAATTTATGTGAAAAACTCCCATGGAAAAGTAAGGGAGTGAATACCGGGGCAGAGATAAAGATTGACTTTTGACCTTGTGAAACTTTGGAATCTCACGTTCTGGTCAGAACTATTGAACCCGACCAGAAGTGAATCCAGCCAGTAAGGACACCTGGGGGATGTGAGCAGCTCATACAGCTCCTCCTCACGGACTCTCTAATTCGCTTTGGAGTAAAAGGGGAAGGGAAAAGTCAACCCATCTCCGCCCCAAAATATGAGTATGAATACTGTTGTTTTTTAATGTAAAATGCTTCTGGTTTGTTGAAAGCTGGTGCTAGAAGACGGTAAACCGCATCACAAACCTGGAGGCCATACTTCTCGTTTTCTGAAAGCTGGTCTGTCTACCTGTAAAACCGCATCACAAGCCTGAAGTCCGGAGTACTCTGTATAACTTGTATATGTGTTTGGTTTCCTACCAGTAAACTCAGATAATTGTTATAACTTTTGATTCCGGTGTTTTCAATTCCTTTCTTTATTTAATAGAGATTTCAGCCTCATCCAACGAACGGCGCGTAGCAGAGGGGGTGGCTATCAGCCACCACAATAGGTGTTCTGCTCCAACAACACTTAAAACATTAAAATGTGTCAAGCGTAACAGTGCCAGATTTAGCTTTGAGCTAATTTCCATCCGCATTAAACATTAAACATTTAAGAAAATTACATTTTACAAACATAGCAAAAACAAAATACATGATATGCAAAAAGTGCAAAAGAGCAAGAGCAGCATACACAAGTATTTATGACATGGCAGTACAATGTAGCAGCTAGGACATATAAAGTGCAAGAGGAGATACAAGAGCTACCTAAAGTGCAAGAGGAGATACCCCTGTGTTAAAGTGCATCTAGCGGTGATTACACGTCTGTTTGTTTCTCAACCATTCCCTGAGTTGTCCTTTAAAACTATTGAGAGTGGGACAATCCCGTATCTCAGTAGGGAGGCTGTTCCACAAAGAGCTGCCTTTAACGGAGAGGACATTTTGTCCAGAAGTGGTCCGTCTGTGGTGGACTTCACAGTCTCCTCTGGTTTCTGACCTAGTGCAGCGTCCAGTGTGTTTTTTGTGGATGAATTCCCCTAAGGGAGGGGGGGGGGGGCAGTCCATGTAAACATTTATAAATAAAACACATACAAATGTAGCACCTTCCGCTCGGACTAGCCTGCATCCACAGTGATGACTCAGAGACCAGATCAGCCCCAGAGACTGTTTGGAGAGAGATTGGTGGATGGATTTTGATATCAATGCAAAAAACCTGGAATTGACCTCAACAATATTTTGTGCCACTGTCATTATAGGCTAGTTGTGGTGTTGACCTTGTGGACTCCGATCCACTTGAGTCAGAACAGATTATTTGAGTTCCATGCAGGGCCCGAGGTAGACAGTAGACTGCTTGTGTCGCTCTCTGTTTTCGGCCCTTCCACTTTTGCCTTTGTGCAGGACATGCATTGGTATTATTTGTGAATTTCTTTTGGCCGTGGTAAGTGTCTGTGATTCATGTTATTACCACGGACCCCACCAGAGGTCAGTGGTGCTAAACAACATTCTTGAGGCAAACGTTCCCATTTCTCTTGCTAAAAGCCGCTTTCACACCAAGTACTTTGCCGTACTTAGTGCCGGCACTTAGTGCCCCGGCACTTATTACCCCAGGGCACTAAGTACCAATCGCGTTCACAACGGAGTACTTTTCCCTGAGGGAGGATTAGGCAAATGAAGCCGCTGACGTCACTTCTTCTTCTTCTGCTTTGGGTTTACTGGCAGGCCACAAACCACTTCACAGCGTATACTGCCACCCGAAGTCCCCGGCCGGAAGTCCCCGGAGTTGGGGACTGGCTTCAGTAGAAGCTGCTGGGACTCCCAGCAGCTTCTACTGAAGCCTTCAGAGTAAATCGCCAGAACGCCGACACCTCCTCATCTCCACCGCTCCCATGTTTTATTTTGTGTTGCCATAAGTTAGTCTCTCTGCGTTTCTGCGCTGGGCTAATGCTAATGCTAATAATGCTAATGCGAGGATAATAAAATGGCGGCTTCACAAAACTTCTTTGGAGTTTTACGGGGTGTGGTTTGCAATTCGCCCAGCCAATAGAAATTGGTACTTATTTGGTACTTTTTTGGTACCACCTCTCTAGCAGGCACTGAAAATAGCCGCGTTCACACCGGAGTACTTTTCACCGTACTTTTCGCGTTTAGTTCCGTTAGTACCCCTTATGTCGCGTTCACACCAAAAAGAGTACTTAGTGCCAGGAACTTTTAGCCCCATTTTTATTGCCTGCTGGGAGATGGTACTTTCCTGGGGGAAAAAAGTGCCCCAGTTCTGATTGGCTGGGCGAATTGCAAACCACGCCCCGTACAACTCTGAAATGTTTTGTAGAGCCGCCATTTTATTATCCTCGCATTAGCATTATTAGCATTAGCATTAGCCCAGCACCAGTGGCGGCCGGTGGTCTTTTTTTTTGGTGGGGCTCTTGACGTACCGTAAGTGACCTACCCGGGGGGTCCGAGAAATGACCCCTTAAATGATGACTTCTGGTGATGTTAGAGGGGGGGGGAAAGGAGAAATCGAGGCTTAAAAATATGAGAAGACTGATCAATACCTCCATAATCTTCAGTGTGGAAAATATTATTTATCAACCTGAACATCTACTACTTTACCAGGAATTTGTGTTCTCAGAACTGGTCTGTTTTTTTCTTTCTTAAAACACCTTCACCAAGTAGCTTTACAGTGAACTGCATGTGAGATATAAAATTAATAGCATCTTTTCAGTAGCATTAATTATAAATATTTAAGTGGTTCAATACAAGTCACTACAGCATTTCAAACTGAACTGTGAATAAATGCAATTTAAAAAAATAACCACAGCACAAAATGTCATAAATTGTGTTTTTTCTTTGTTTCTCTGAGGATTATTTACAAACAGGCTTATTTACATATAGCAATAACTCAGAAATGAAAAAGCTACATCGTCTAACACGAACAACCAGTTAGCATAATGATAATATATGTGTTATGTACAATGTAACTGGCAAGGCTAGAGCAAGAAAGAACATAAAGTTTGCAAAAGGTTTAAATAACTTCAAGTATCTGTCTTCAGATTACGTGGAGGTTTTAGTCCGATGGGAAGCAGATTTTAAGCGACACCGAAGATAAACCAAAAATGTGGTGGAGCTGCAAACCGTGTAGTGTTGCTGGGACAGAACAGGAGCTATAACCGTTGGAAAATACATCACAGACAATGCAACAAACGTGGAGACAGAACAATCACTTCTGTGATAAATGCCCACTTATTAATAAACTTCTAACAACCATGGGAAACCTCCTCTCTACATATAAAGTGATATCCAAGCATGGGAAACAAAAGACAGCATTTACCTGTTTGCATCCAGCTAGCCAAGCCTTTCTTGTGTACCAGCTACTTGTGAAGCCTCGTGTATAAATGTTGTCTTTTTCACGAGATTGCTGCGATATATTCAAATCGGGTTGGTCCGGTGCAAGGTCTTTAAGCAACAATTTATCTGCCAAACTTCTCCTTTCGAAAGGATTGGAGATTAGCTCTTGAACAGAATTAGGCGCGGACCGAGGTCCGGAGACTCCACCTGCACACGAAGCCATCCTCATCAACTACTGCGTCAACCGGATACGAGTCACTGTCCAAACTACTCACAGACTGCACTGGGCGCTGACATTGGCGCCCGGTGACCGTCATCTTTGACGACGCTGATTGGCTGAAATTATATTTTCGCGGCATAGTTTACACGTTACAGATAGCAACAGTCAGCTGCTGGTGGCTGCTGCTGCACTGGTTGAAGGCTCCTCTCTTAGCGCCCAGACGAGAGAAGGTGCATGGGCAAGGCCAGGCAGGAAACATGTGATTTATCAGTAACTTTAGACATCGTAACACAATTTTAAACGAGATTTTATTGTAGATTATACATTTTACTGATACCAATTATATAATATTTACCTTGTTCATTAAAAATAAAAATAAAAACATATATATTTTTTTAAACATATATTTTTTTTTTTATTTTAATTTTAATTATTATTTATTTTTATTTTTTTCAATATTAGAAGAGGTGGGGCGGCGCCCCTAGCGCCCCTATGGACCGGCCGCCACTGCCCAGCACAGAAATGCAGAGAGACTAACTTATGGCAACACAAAATAAAACATGGGAGCGGTGGAGATGAGGAGGTGTCGGCGCTCTAGCGATTTACTCTGAAGGCTTCAGTAGACGCTGCTGGGAGTCCCAGCAGCGTCTACTGAAGCCAGTCCCCAACTCCGGGGACTTCCGGCCGGGGACTCCGGGTGGCAGTATACACCGTGAAGTTGTTTGCGGCCTGCCAGTAAACCCAAAGCAGAAGAAGAAGAAGTGACGTCAGCGGCTCATTTACGTAATCTTCCCTCAGGGAATTTATTCCGGTGTGAACGCGATCTGTAGCCTACTAAGTGCCCTGGGGTCATAAGTGCCGGGGCACTAAGTGCCGGCACTAAGTACGGCAAAGTACTTGGTGTGAACGCGGCTAATGGGGGTAAAAGTTCCCGGCACTAAGTACTCTTTTTGGTGTGAACGCGACATAAGGGGTACTAACGGAACTAAACGGGAAAAGTACGGGGTAAAAGTACTCCGGTGTGAACGCGGCTAATGTAAACCCCTTTCAATAGTCATGACATGTTAAAGATGCTCCATTATTTCTGGGTTTACAGTTCTCAAAGCAACTCTGCTTTATTTGTACAGCACCTTTCATACAAAAGTTAAACTCTGAACCATGTAGACCCTTACAAGGAAATTCATTCTTAATGGTTTATTTGATGTTTATTTATACTGATTGAGACACAGGGACACATTAGCCGTATCTCATTTCTGGGATTTCCCCTCCTCGACTCCCCTCCTCGACTCCCCTCCTCGACTCCTATCCTCGCGTCTTAGTCCCGCCCACAGGAGATGCGAGCCGAGGAGCCGAGGAGGGGAGCCGAGGAGAGAGGAGGGGAAGCAGCAGGCGGTTAGAGAAATGAGAACTCCTCTCCTCTGAGCGGTCATTTTAAAGAGACGTCCATTAATGATGACAGGAGGCACAGCAGCCCTCTGGCCGTTTCTCAATCGCGAGGATATTGGCTTCCAAGCCAATATTTCAAGGATGCTACGTCATCAAGTGGCGCAGCAGGACCGTTCCAATGTCCAGCATACTTGGAATTCCACCGAGGCCGCGTCCTTGGTTTGGGGGAAATTTCGAGGCTGCACATGGGTAGACTTCGCGTCCTTAAAATCCCCACAATGCTTTGCGCACGGACCAATTTCCCCAAATCTGTGGCGGAAAATGTAAGGCGGGGCCTCTCATATGACGCACACCTGCACACTTGTTAGCCTGTTCCATTCTTCTTCGTTTTCCGAAGCCGTGGCTTGGAAGCATACTTGCTTCGTTTCTGAAGGAAGTGACTTGGAAGTACGCGACTACCAAGCCAGCATCCTCGAGATTGAGAAACGGCCTCTGTCTGATGGACAGATGTGTTCATGACGACTTATATATTTACTTTTAATTCATTCACAGTGCGGTATAATGAGACAATAACAGGCTACAGATGCGGACATATACACACACATATATTTATATAAATATATACAATTTCAGAATCAAACAAGTATGAGAGCACTCTCATAATAACGTAACACTATCAGAGACTGGATATATCCCCCCCCCCCCCCCCCCTCTCTGGTCGCTACAATGAGGAAAATAAATTACGGGCCAAAAGTTTTATTTACAAGTATTAAAAGTAAGCAGAGGACACCAAACCAACTGAGACCTGTCTGTCCGCTGCATCTACGCACACACTGTACCACACACACCTACACCACACACGCCTACAGCTCCTGAAGCATATAACCAGGCTACAGCCGTTGTGTATTTTATTATGTGAAGCACTAAATGGTTTTAGAAAAATATCGACTCTTTGTTTGTAGATATCTACTATCTATACTGTACTAAAGCAAATAAAGAGAGTAGGCCTGTTATACTGAGTGATATATATTGTAGCGACCCTGTATAGGGTGCTGGGTGTGTCACTCAAGCGTCCCCCGTCTCTCTGCCAATCACAGAGCTGCACAGTAATGCTGGTTGGTGTGCAGGCCTGTGGTTGGGGGAGCAGAGGGGGGAGGGCTGGGAAGTTGTGACGTTGAGCCTGCTTGTGTGTATGAGTTAGGCCCAATCTCAAATCGCCCCCTACACCCTACCCCTACACACTACCCCTCCGTTTGCGCGTTCGTGCGGAGGGTCGTCCACATTAAGTGCTGTTTCAAACCAACGAGTGTGGAGCGGTGTGGAGGGGGAGTGGGCTATCAAGCCCTCAAACAGCGAGTCTGCAGCGGTGCTGACTGGAGACCGGTCTCTACCTGACCGGAGTCATGCTGTGTGTGTCCGTCAGGAAACACGCTGTTAAAAAGTAGTTCCAGCAAACATCCACTGATAAACTGCGATGTTAACAACCTCATGATAACCTCGTATGTTTTTAATTTAGGATCATACCTGTGTTTAGTCTAGAAAAAGGTCAATGTGTGCATTTTATTATAAAGTTGTGTATATTTACAGATTGTTGCAAAAACTAAGAAGCTTATAAAAATCAGGTTTAAAACTAATAGAGCTTTACAGAAAAAGTAACACAATGAAAGATGTTTGGAGTTTTATTTGAGTTCTTAATTTAAATTGTTTGTCTAAGAGATGCTGATTTGAAACTGTTGTTACATACAGTTGCGGCATTTCCTGTTTCTGCCGGAGAGAGGGGAGGCCGTCCCAATGCGGTGCGCTGTATTTATACCCTTAACCCTTAATGGAGGGAACTTCATTCAGCTGCGAGTGTGGCTACAGACGGAGTTCACTCCGTCACGGAGCCGGAGGGGTAGGGTCGAGGGAGTGGTTTGGGATTGGGCCTTAGGGAGTGGAGTACGGAGTGATGATGAACCTGCAACCTGCAACCTGTAACCTGTAACCGTATGCGATCAAAGGAGTTATTAAACCCAATAACTTGAAGCCTGTTTCCGACTCCTATTGTCGAACGTTACAATATTATACACACTGCTCTGCTTTCTGCACTGACCTCACAGCTGTTCTCTCATCGCGTCGCAATGAAAGCAGTTAATAAAATAATATCCAGGGGATGCATGCAGGGCTGTCATTGGCTGAGATCAGTCCGGCCGTGCGTCACGACTCTTTGAAACATCTCTGTTGCCGGAAATGCATCCACGGAGGAGCCGTGGAGGACCCATCAGTGTATCCTCGATTATAGCTCCTCCAGAGAGCCTCCTCGACGCTCGATCCTCGGTCCTCTAAGTGCATTTAGAGAAATTAGATGTCCTTCAACATGGCGCGCTGAAATTCATTTCTGGGTCACTACCGGAGGACCGAGGAGTCGAGGAGGGGAAATCCCAGAAATTAGATACGGCCATTGTCAAGAGAGATATGCATAGGACACACAGTTACAGACAGACAGGACATCCATTCAGAGACAAAACAGGACACAGGTCATAAAAATGACAAAAAGTACAAATGTGATTGTTTTAAAACTATACAGGAGCAAACATCCAGAAAATCATGTTGATTTGAACAACAATGTCTGTGATATATGGACATGTAAACACAACCATGCACTCAGCAGATGGAGTGATACAAACCCTGTTTTAGGTCGCATTCACACCTAATTGTCCGTTTTCAGGTGCGCACCAGACGACAGTTTGTTACATTGTTACATTTTTCAGAAGGTTCGGTTTGCGTTCACACGGGCAAAACTCAAACGGACCCTTATGGCGCATTTCCACTACACGGCCTCGCTCGGCCTCGCTCGGTATGGCTAGGCCTCGTTAGGACTGGCTCACTTTATGGCGCATTTCCATTACAGTTTAGGAACTGGGGTAGTATCTATAGTAACGCAGTGTAGGCGGAGCCGTGACGTCATCTTCAATGAGAACCCCAGAAAAACAACACAGCCGTTAGCTGTTAGCACTCAGAGCTCACAGCTCCTCATATATGTTCAGAAACTAGACAAAAGTTAAACAAGTACAAACCACAGACTGCCTGTGTCATGGCGAGTACAGTCGCTGCTTTATTTATGTCTGTATAGGCCGTTGTTGTGTGTGTGGACGGTCGGAGCATATACTGCGTTAGCTTAGCCAATCTCCATTTAGAAAACACGCATTTTAAAAGGTTTTTCGCCTGCCGTCTGTCTGCAGACTTGTCAAAGCATTAATTCATGGTTTTTACTAACCGGTATCAGTATGTTGTTACTTCGGCATCATTTTGAAACGTGTATTACAATTAAATCACGGTCAAATATGTCCATCTTGTTGTAGTTGTAGCCCCCTTGCCAGTGATTCTCTCTCTAGTTTAGCATACTCAGCCCGACTCAGCCTCGTTGTCTCTGGCCCTAGAACCACGATTTTATGAGGCCAGAAAAACTGTGAATTAGGACCCGCCGGCCGGTACTAGGCCAAGTGGAAACGCAACTAAAAACGGGCCGCTGACGTCACAGCCCTGTTAAACCGTGCTCCGCGCTGTAGTGGAAACGCGCCATTAGTTTCCCCGTAGTAGTAGGTAGTGTCCCTTGTTTAACTTTAAGCACAAGTCATGTGCACGGAAATGCTGTTCAACCATTGGTCAGACATTAAGGGGGTAAAAACGCAAATCCCGACAATTTCTACCGGAGCCTCCGCCATGGAGCATCGGCACTTTCGGCAGGTTATTTTCATGCAGCTGTTAATCTGGAGATCAACAGACTCTAGCGGCCCGCGCATATGATTATATAATCAGACAACGTCCGTTAAAAAAATTATAACACATAATGAGAGACGTTCTGCAGTAAGGAGGGGGGTTTCACAGACGACAGGTGGCTCTGACTTTTATGTATAGTTGACGGAGCATTTTTACTGTTACGACACTATTCAACACTTCATTCTGCTTCACTCTTTAACTAAACAACCGCGTTCTTGTGACGTGTAAATACTACACTTTCTATGTTTTGGTGCGGACTGCGTTCACACCAGCGATGAACCGCTCCAGAGTTCACTAGCAAGCACTCCGAGACCACCTGCGGACCAGAGTCCGGTTGTTAATTCACTTCAGAGGTCTCGGACTGCGTTCACACCAACCCAAACGAACCGCACCAAGCAGCTAAACGCACCACCAGGGTTCGATTCAACTGGACTATACAAGGCTGGTGTGAATGCGACCGTGTTGATGGACACTAGTGAGGATGACACACATTTAAGAGACGGATCACGTTTTGTTCAGTCGGATAATCTCCACATGTCTACGGTACCCTACTTTTATAATTTTCTAATCATAAATCTATCGAAAATTATAAAACTAGTGTAGACATGTGGAGATTATCCGAATGAACAAAACGTGATCCGTCTCTTAAATGTGTGTCAACCACAGACCTTATTTCGAGCTATTTTCCAAAATCCTATGGAGAAATTGCATTGCGTTTTGTCGAGGGAACCGGAAGAAACTTACTTCCGGGTTTTAGGACGCGTCACTGTGGCACTCTATTCTGGTTTGGCTTATTTCTCTCAGTGTAAACAACAGTAGTGGAGGGCAACAAAGCACATTTACTCAAGCACTGTTTTGAAGTACTTGTAGTATTTATCATTTATTGCAACTTTATTCTTCTACATGACTAAATCTCAGAGCGACATATTCTACTTTTAGCTGCACTACATTTATCTGACAACTTTCGTAACTACACATCCACTTTATTTCACTGTTGGTTACCTGTAGGTGTAGTTATACATACTATGTGTTCATTTAAAAAGATCATCACTGCCAATATGCATATATTAATATAAGCAAGTTGTTTGGCATTGTGCAGTTGTTGCATCCTTTTGGCAGCATATGGTAAATTTTATATTTTAAATGAAGTGATGAACACATTAATGCATCAATAATTACAAATCAGTAGTATAAATATAATTCTGAAAATGGGTCATTACTTTTACTTTTGATACTTTTAGAATATTTTACTATGAATACTTTTCACCATCCGTAAAATGCAGGATCTTTTCTTGTAGCATACGACTTTTACAATGAAATAACTTAATAGTTCTTCAAACATTGGTAATACAGTATTTCTTAAGACTAAATCATCTGATAATATAAACTATTTTTCTATGATTTAAAACATGTAGGGGAAAGGTTTGCTACTCTAGGGTCCATGGCCTTCGGACCCTAGTCCTTTCCTGGTCCCCTGGCTTCCTTTATTTTATTTTATTTTGTTCTTGTTTTGTTCGCTCCTCATTGTCTGTTTTGTTTTGTCTGTCCACCATGTACAGCGACCTTGGGTCCCGTGAAAGGCGCTTTATAAATTCCATTTATTATTATTATTATTATTATTATTACTCCTCGGTTAAACATTTGTAGGTTATTACTACTCATCCTGTGCTACTTATTCATGGTCTTTCATGTTATAACTGTTTATAAGATGACCTGACAAAAGCTGCTTAACATGTGGTGAACATCTGAGGATATGTCTGTAGATGTTGTGCTACATTTCCCAGATGTTGCATCCTTGTGTCAGACTGGTTAGGGTCCCACTGAGGAAGGACAGACGTGAGAATTCGCTTCTACTGAATTAACTATGTGTGTATGTATATTTGTTTATATATCATTCATTTTGTAAATTGCATATTTATGTTGGGTGATGCCAGTATCATTTTCCCAAAAAACAATATAGAAGTAAGCAGTGGTGGAAAATAAGTAATTACATAAGTACTGTACTTAAGTACACATTCGCGGTACTAGTACTTTACCCAAGTATTTTCATTGTACACTACTTTGTACTTCTGCTCTACTACATTTTGGAAGACCGTATTGTACTTTTTACTCCACTACCTTTATTTGACAGATTTATTTACTAGTTACTTTATTAATTCAGATTTTGACACAAAATACTTAGGAAAGACTTTTAAAATATGATTATTTGGTATAGATCAAACCATCCAACATCACATCCCAGTAAAATCATGGGCGGGTAAACAGGAAATTAGTTGGCAGCAATTTTGCTGAGAGGTTTTTTCTGTTAAATAATATTTAACAGTTCCAGCTTCTTAATGTGAAGATTTGCTGCTTTTGCTTTTAATCGTACTTCGATGTAGTACTTTTAGAAGTTGAGTATTTTATATTGGTACTTTTACTCAAGTAAAGAATCTAAATACTTGTTCCACCACTGGTAGTAAGTGGTTCCGATATTTCCGTGCTGAACCTGAAGGCACCACAGGTCTGGCTCGCGCCCTCCTCCTCCTCCTCCTCAGTCAGTCAGATTCTCAGGCCGCTGTAGGCTGTACACTAATAAACTGGACCCCGGCTGAGAAGCTCCTCACACACCGCCGAGCTGAGGACCGACAGACAGGAGGAAACACTCCACATCCTCCCGGGAGAACAGGGGGAGCTGCCGCTGAGAGACACCCGTGAAGCGGACCTTAAACCAAAAGTTTCCTCAGGTAAAAACTAAAAATATAATGTAGTTGGAGGTAATTTAGCTCTAATAAAGCCGTTTCACTAATCTAAGTCTACTAGCATCATCGCTATGTTTTTTATTTCTGCTTTAGAAAAGTTGAAGAAAAATTATTTCAACTCTTGTAAAGCTGAATTCGAAACACTTTAACTCTAAATGAGTGCATGTAGACACGATTTATGAAACTTTTCTTGGTAGCGTTAGACAATAACGCTACTTTGTCTTATTAATCATAAAACAAAGTATGAAACGTTGTCCCAGGTTTTGATTTCCGCCTTTTCAAAGAAGATGAAAAATTTACTTAAAATAAAACTTGCCATCTTTCAAGCTAACTGGTGGAACCAAATATACTTCCGCCAGGAGCCTTCAAAATAAAATGCTTTACTGGAGGAAGTGTTCTGTGGTAAAAGTAGAAATAATAGTGTAGAAATACTTAAAAGTGAGATACCGGCATTGACATTAAAACCTACTAATACTGAATACCAAAGGTAAAGGACTTATTATGTAGAATGGCTGAAATAAAAGCTACAGCGTTTAGGTTGTGAACATATGAATGCATCAGTAATGACATTGCTACAGTATTTCTACATTTTAGACTAGATATCAAAGGCAAAATAATAGGAAAGTACACTAAAATGAAAAATATATTTCTGTCACAATGTATTAAAAGCGGCTTATGTTTCCATTTCCCTACATTGTTGTTACCGTGCCAAACACTGCACTTTTACTGCGAAGGCAACGATTTCCCAAATTCCGGTGTAGTTGTTATTGTGTCTTTACACAGCTCTTCTACAAAATGTGTCTATAACCCCTAGATTCCACCGGGTCCGTCTGCGCCGCGTTACGGCTGCGCCGCGGTTTTGGTCCGGCCTCCTCCGGCGTCATACCCTACCAGGCGCGTTTCAGAAGCATTTCAGAAGCGGAGAGTCTTGCCTGCTGGCTCGCAGTTTTTGTTGATTTGGGCATATTTCCTGGTCAGGCTACTTTGTACAGACAAAGTTAATAATAACTGTAATATTCCAGTTATAAACGACATGAATCAAAGATGTGTTGCTGTATTTTAGTGGTAAAAAAAATGCATTCATCATCATAATTATTCTATATATATAATTTACACAGTGCCTGTAAACCGGAGGAGAACGCTGGCATTTCTCCTCCTACTTGAAAGACTACGGAGGGATAGGGTCTGCAAAATTAGTTTGTGTGTGTGTATATATATAGGTCTATATAGCTCTGAACGTTCCACTTCCTGCCTGCCCGACCTTACGTTACGGCTGCGCCGCGACAAAAATAGGATTCGATCCTAATTTTAGAAAAGCCCTGCGCCGAGCCGCTTCTGGGACGCGTCTGAGCCGTAACGCGCCGCGTGTGGTGGAATAGCACCCATTGACTAGAGTGGCCGCGATCACCTTGAGCACCGCGGCGCAGCCGTAACGCGTCCGTAACGCGCCGCAGACGGACCCGGTGGAATCTAGGGGTAAGTCAATTTGAGCAAACTGAGACCAGCAAACTGATTTACAGCTGCATTTGGGTACATCCAATATGTTCAGGCCGTTCATGTAATAAATCATCTAAAATGTGATATTTTGAAATCTGCATTATTGTTGTTTGCTGGCACATATCTCTGTGGTCTGTGCCCACATGAAACCACACCCGTGTTTGGTTGGTTTCCCTCCTTTACTGCTCGCTCCAAAATCGAACCCTGTGTCTGTGGAGAACACCAGAGGTACCTGAAGGGTAAACTTCTTTTTAATTTATTAACATTGATTGTGAAAAGTGCATAAGGGCTAAGAACATTAGACCCAACAATTGATTACAAATTGTAAAAAATACCATTAATGAAGAAACAAAAACCTTGAAGAAAATTCATGCTGGGATTGGGTTTAAAAAACTTCTACAAGAACCACATTTTTTGTTGAATGGATTTCTAGCCCTTTCTTTTCTGCAAACTGCTCATAAACCGCTTTATTGGCATAATGATTGGGGTGCAGTCTGAATACCCTCACTCTCACAACAACTCTTTATATAGAGATTGGTTCAAAAACTAATCTCACTACTGTTAGCTGGCTTCTATGTGGCCCATGCATCATCACACAGGAAGACATGCAGGCTTATGAGTCCACAAGACTCTCAGCTCTACTGTAAAGACTGTTGAGAGACCCGTGCAGGCAGAAATAACAGGTGTCCTCGAGTTTAGAGTTTCATAACCACTATCTCCTCTGAGAGAGAATCAAGCTGGCCTGCCCACCGGGGGAGTTTTGGCCAAAAGTCAAACTGTGAACTATTGATCGATAATCAGCCTAAAATAAATATATTGCTTGTTCTGTCTGATCAAACAATATTTTTTGTTAACAACAATTTCAAAAAGCAAATCCTTACATTTGAGTAACTGTGACCAAGTAAAAAATTGTTGCTGGATGAATTATTTAAAGATGATTTGTTTTTAGATAATTTGCAATAACCCAGTTTACCAGTAATGTACAGTTTTCTATCATGGTAAATGTAAAATATATCTAGTATATCTTTGGACTGCTGGTCAGGAACATTAAATAAATACATTCGAAGCAACTAACTTTTCCTGGGATGTCTTAGACGACACAATTCATGGATTAATCAAAACTTATCTAAGGGAACATTCAAGGGAGAAAGTAACCTCATACCCTGTCTACACTATTTGCTTGTTAAGTCATTGTTGAGAGTTTCCCTTTATGTATTCGAATGAAATGCAATATAATAGGCCTTTTTTACTGACATATCACATGTGTAAATAATAACGCTGGCTGCGCTCCATTAAGCTTCTTCAGTTAAAGACTCCTGGGTTGGTTCGTGCTGTCTCACTGTCACATGTGAGAGTGACAAACATGACAAATACTAGTGTTGTTTATGTGTATCAAACTGCACAGACCCCCCCCCCCCCCCCCCCCCCCCCCCCCCCCCCCCCCCCCCCCCCCCCCTGCGATGGTGAGTCATTCCCCAGTTATGCTTTATTGCGGGTCAGCTCAGTTCCTTCTCTGAGACAACATGTCGTTTCCTTTAGACATGTTTTGTAATGTTACCTTCACTCTGGCACAGTTTGATTTTTATCATCCCTACATCCTTTTCAGATGCACATTTATTTCATTCTTTAAGCCCCACAGTACTTTCCCACTGTCAGGGGCGGCGCCAGGCGGTAGCTTGGAGTTGCTACAGCAACAGCAACATTTGGCCTAGCAACTGCTAAGCAACCCCAAGAAATGTATGTTTTTTTTTATATATATGTGAAATTCACAATTTGAAAAATGATTGATTAAAAAATGATATGGTACAGTACAGTACAAGTACTTCTGGGTGTTTCATTCAAGCTCGGCTCTGTGTGTCTGGCACGAGTGAGCGAGCGAGAGAGAGAGAGAGCACCTGTACCGGAGATTGTTAGCATCTGGTTAGCTAGCTGCGCTAACGGATATTATAAGCTGTTTCTACAACAAGGTGAAGGGAAAGTCCTCTCCTCCTGTCAGATAACGTCAGCTCAGTGAGGTAAAGGACTCTCTCAGTGTTTAGTTAACTTTAGTCTAACGGCCCGTCCACACGGCGGCGTTCGTTCAAGCTTCAACGCAGCTTCCCATTCACTTTGAATGGGGTGACGTCACGCTTTGCCGAACTGCATTGTGGTTCCGTCGCTTCGCTTTGCCTCCGTTGCTCGCTTCAAAAGTTGAGAAAAGTTCAACTTTTCAAGCTTCGACGGAAGCGTCAGCCAATCAAATCATATGCCAGTACAAGCTCTAGCCAATCAAACCGCGTGCTTGTGTGTCCGGGGCGGGAGATTCATGTGATTGGTTGTTGGTCGAGCTTCAGACACGCCCGCCGGCAAGCTTCAACGCACGCTGCCGTGTGGACGCTGCGTAAGTCAGGGGTTTTCAAAGTGTGGGAAGGTGAGCCTCCCCTCAGAGAACATAAGAACAGCCATGCACCCCCTCCCAATTATTATTGCTATTATTATTATTATTATTATTATTATTATTATTGTTGTTGTTGCTATAATGCAGGGGTATTCAATTGCATTTCAAAGAGGTCCAGTAAGAGAACATGTCATTAAATGCTCTGTTTTCGCTGTCTACCTTTCTCTTTTTTGAGCACACCATTTGAAATGACTCCGACTGTTTCTCTCCTCTTGTCTCGCCTCTGTGTGTTTGAATCTATCGTGCTGACTCACTGACTGCACCAATTTGATTGGCTGAGTAGCGTCACCTCCTTAAAACATTAAACAACAACTTTTTCAAACCTTTTTATCTTTATGTTTAAAAAAAAAAAAAAAAAATGTTTTAATTTTTTTTTTTAACATTTTCAACATCGTGGATAATTCCTTATATGCTCCCGGCAACACACTGAACGTCAACTTTGCCTCCTTTAGTGGGAACAATGAGTGCGTCTTTGACTTTAGGTAACCTAACTTCACTAAAAATCGATCCATGTTGCCGCTCGCATAAAGTTAGCTGAAGTTAACTAGCTAGATTTCACTGTTTCTCGTTATTTTTTTCTCACGCTGCGCCTCCCCTGAAGCTCTCTGGCGCCCCCCAGGGGCGCGCCGCACTTTGAAAACCGCTGGTCTAAGTTATCTCAGTGGGTCTCAAACAGTTTGATCACCATTTATGTAAACAAGTATTTCCAAGGCACACCTTTATATGATCAATATAGTTATAAAAAAATAAGAGCATAAATGAAAAACAGGTATGAAATACCATATGACAGTAAAACAAGAATACAGTTTAAAAGGGGAGTGATTTGTAAAATATCCATAAAGAAATAGAAAATCTGTTTACAGTTCTGTTTCATATGGGTGTTGAGATGTATCCATAGATCTCTTCATTTGTGCACCAGATTGATGCTTTTAACTTCAATATTTAAAAAAAAATCTTCCCGGGGGGGATCATAGAGGATGTTAGCTCCACCCCCCACTGGGATCGCGGATATACTGTGCGTGTGGGGAGTGTTGCAGTAGAACATTCCACTGTAGCACCCGGTACCTTAATGGGAAACCCTAAATGTTTGAGCACCCTCTATGAAACGTCAAGCTACCCCACAGCACCCCCAAAAGAAATCTCTGGCGCCGCCCATGCCCACTGTTAAAGGGTTTTTCCCCATTACCAACCGATTCTTTTTCTCGGTTCAGAGTGAGGAATATCAGGACATTGTTTCCTGAAAGACGAGTTGCTTTGTTATTTCTTGGTGTTTTAAAAAAAAAAATTGAAACGGACAGCCCCAGCAGATGATATGATCTGTTGTTCTGTGCTCTGTTCAGCATCAGTGTGGAGTGCCTTTAATTGACACTGATGTAATTACTGACTGAGCCCCACACTTCCTGTCAGGCTGTGGTAGAAGACATATTCAGATCCTGTAGTTAGGGAAAAGTAGCAGTACCAGTAAAAACCCGTCATTATCAGCAATATTGAAGTACTTAAAGTAAACTACAGTAAAATGTTCCCTCTCAGTGTTTTGTTATGATTATTGATAATATTGCTGCTTCATTTGTCTGTATGCTGCATAAAATGGAAACACTTTAGTATACATTTGAAGTACTATTACTGTGCTTTATTTTAATACAGTACAGAAGGTAGAGTACTATACCACCCTGTTGTCAGAGTGTTACTCTGTGTGGATGTGTAGCTTCAGATTTGTGTTTGTGTGTCAGCACCGGTCAGACCTTGATGTGTTTTTGTCTCAATGTCTCTTCAGGCTTTAGTCAGAATAACAGAGTATAATAAAGATGGCTGAGGCCTGCTCAGCGAGATAACGCAGTCTCACTGCGGGAATGATAATGTAGGACGAAGAATGTTTTTTTCACAGGCTGCAATGAGGAGGGTTTTTCAAACCTCTGTTAAACCAGTGACACGGATGCCTTTTCAATATCTCCCTAACAAAGTGATCATGCATAGAAGAAGAGCATTCTTTCATGTCCACCCTGCTATCTGCTGCTCAACATGGTGGGACACACAGGACGTTTCTGCAGGCCTTCTCTTGATGCTGCTGCAGCATGAAACTGTGATCAGGTGTCACATGACCAGTGGGATGGTTAATGTAATGTGTATTGGACTTTCATGTGCGTGTGTGTGTGGCACTGATAAAAGACTTCTACTTTAAAGGAGAAGGATATCCTGCTCACTAATCTTGATCACACCACAGTGAGCCTCAGAGGCACACACATATCTGCAGTCAGTGAATATGAGTTTACGAGTTTCAATCTGAACACATGTCCTCATTGCAACCATGGGCTTCCATATTTAGTTAGTTGGACAGTCAGTAGGTGTGTCTGTTGTTCTTATCCTCATTTTTTATTTGAGGATTGAAAAACCTGAGTCGTAAATCGACAACAATAGAAGATCTCAAAAAAGGTGCATGAAGTGCATTGACATTCATTTGGGGAGAAGATGAAGATTCAATTTCACTAACTTTACAAAACAAATCACTTTTGTATTTATATGATACAGTTGACAGTTTCAAAAATGTTTCAAAAGGCTGTTCAAATGATGAAGTGGTGACATTTTGGACAGATTCAGTATGGATGTTAACCATGAGAGGGACTGATCGAGCTCACTTTCCGTCTGCAGGGCATGGTGGTTCCATACGAGGGCCAGTCCTTCTCTGCACTGAGGAGGCAGTGCCGGCAGAATGGAAGACTGTTTGAAGACCCTCTGTTCCCCACCTCTGACCAGTCTCTGTTCTACCAGAACAACCGCATCGGCACAGTCACCTGGAAAAGACCCAAGGTGAGAACCCAACCACGGTTTGTTAAAAATAAGCAAGATCTTCACATGTTTCAGCCAGGGAATGTGATCCGCGATATCATGTCTTCTTTACAGGAGTACATGACTAACAATCAACAATACTAGCATACTGCAAAGTAATAACATTGCTCACTGCCTGTAGCACTTCGGGATTTGAATTCGAATATGAAGTGCTTTATAAATGGAACCCATTATTATTATTATTATTAACATGCTACATCCAACAAAGTCAAGAATAGTCCCACAATAAATACTAATATTAGAGACAGAGAGACAGGAAATAGACTGGGGGCAGTTGGTGTGGGGGGGGGGGGGGGGGGTAAGAGCTCATAAGACATGTAGAATGGAGAACATGCATTAACAGAGAGGACAAGTAGCGAATAGCGAAATAAATGTATTTGATCTCAGGAACAGTGTTGTGTGTGCATGTGATTTTGTGTGTGTGTGTACATTGTTGTTTTTCATTGTGTGTGTGTGTGTGTGTGTGTGTGTGTGTGTGTGTGTGTGTGTGTGTGTGTGTGTGTGTGTGTGTGTGTGTGTGTACATGGTATGTTTGCTCCTTGAACACATATTTGAACCAGAGAACAACATGTCTCTGTAGTAGTGACAGAGCAAGGCAATTACATTTGTTGGTTGAATAAAGACTAGAGGGACGGAAATATGTTATAAAATATGTGTCAACACAGATGTGGTGAGTGTTTTGATTCAGTGGTCTTTGGCTGGAACAAACGCTGGATTTTAAGAAATAAATATAGATCATCATGCTGTAATAAATCCAGGCTTTTGAGGGAGTGACCACCATGTTTCACTTCAAATGTGTCTGTTACCGTAATATGGAAAAGGTTTAAAATATTCTTCTTAATTGTCTATGTTAATTGTATATTTGGGGAGCTCGTCATGTGGAAGGTATGTGTGGATGTGCACAGCAGCAAAAGGTTATCACTATACTCAAAGGTTTCCAACATACCTGAGCAATAAATAAGTTTATCATTAACTCATATATTTACTTTTCTTCCATCATTCATTTCCATTTGACTCAAGGAGCTGTTGAGTCCTGTTTTACAAAGACTCGTCTCTTCAGTAGCAGGGTCACTTTGTTAAGTACAAATTGATGGCTTATAAAGTGTTCCTGAGGTTGGTGATGTAGAATGTAGATGAAGGCTGTCCACTGTTCCAGCCAATGACCTTAAGAAACCTCTGCATTTCCTGAAAGGTTCCTCTGAAGGATGTTGCCACTTGAGCCTGGCTCCAAAGGTGAGTCAACATGCTGCTGTCCTGGCATTGAATCTTTATACAGCCCAACAGATGAAATCATATCGAGGCTTAAAGTCGTCTCACAGGGGACTCTTTCAGTAACCTCACATCACTCATAATGTTTTCTTTGGGCGTGTCAGGTTTGAGAAAAATAAATACTTGGAGACTCACTGATCCTGATTTTAATTTTGATAATTGAAATTGAAAACTCATTTTTAATCGATTTTCGATTTGTAATTGAAATCTTGAGACCCATACCTCAGACCTAACCAACACATTTGATTAGACTTCCCACAGCTCCATATGGAGTAACAAAAGTCTTTAGAAAACTTGAACACAGTTACAGTAGTTCCCTCCAGTATCTGTAAACAGATGATGTGATCTCTGATGTGAATCCTGTGTCACACTTTAATACAGGATACTCTCGGATCTTCCATGTTTTTCCCAAGCAGAAACAATATCTTTAAATCTTTAAAACATTTTTAAAATGCCGGGTGGTTAGTAGTGATGTGAACGAGCGAAAGAGCTCTTTTTAAGTGAACGACGGGAGCCGTAATTTAACTTGTAATTTAATACAAGACGCGGTCATTTAATACAAGACAGAATGATATGATGATCTCCGCGCTACGGGTGCTCCGTGCATGCATGCAGTGACATGTAATATCCAAGGATTAGAGACGGTTGGATGCTGCTGTTTTGAGCATTGCAATATATTTATTTTCACTATGTTATTTATTTATGATTATCTTTAGGCTCAGCAAAGATTTGATGTCAGCTGTTGCTGTCTTTTTTTCTTTAGATAATACTGAAATAGAGCCCTGCTGTTTTGTCAGGGCTTTTTCTCTAAATATAATTTTAAAATGTCGATACAGTAGCTGTAGCTGCTTTGTGTAGCGTGGTTCTACAAGCAAGTCAGTGCATTCTTTGGGTGGTATCAGAGAGTTACAAGGGTCTGTAAATGCAATGAAAACAATTGGCCACAGCAAATCATTGATATTAAACATGTCATTTTTACTTTTGAATACTTCAGTACAAAGGATGTATTGAATAATTTAAGTGATATGTGTACACATATAAATCATTAGTCAAAACAGGGCTACATTTGATTGAATTATAAAATGTATATGTGGTAAACTGAAGAGCCGTTTGGGAGCCGAAAGAGCCGGCTCTTCTTGGTGAGCCGAGCCAAATGATCCTGCTCACCAAGAAGAGCCGGAATTCCCATCACTAGTGGTTAGTGTGAGCCATACACAGAAAAGCGTTTTTCTCCCAATAAATAAGATGAAATCAGAATGTTGTAGTTTGTGGTAATGGCATCGAGTTTCTATTTAATTTATTCTAAAGTATTAAGCATCACAGAGACTTTGAGTCAGCCACAGCATTTGGCTGAACCAAATTGTTTTTAGGAAAGTTTCTAATGCAGTGCAACATTAACCACTGCAGCTGGTTTATTTGGTATTAATGATGGTGAAATATGAAGCTGGTAATGGAGTTATTGCTTAATGGTTTTCTAGCTTCTATCTGCTTCTGTATACCCTGTACACTGTCTCTGCAATGCACACACACCCAGAGATAAAGCTCAAAGAAACATCAGACACAAAGATTTGGTCAGATGTATTCAACAGAATCTAAGGTGCTAACATGGCCTTCTCTAACAGCTCTCCTGTTTACATCCTGTTCATTTACTACATTGAACTTTGGGGTATTTTCCCAGTTTACCAAATACAGTGCCAAACTATACACAACTCCAGCCTGTTCTTTATAGTCTTTCTGATATGCTTTTACTGTCAATTATTGATGGTTTGAACTGCTACATAATTAAACAGGAAACGTAAAACACTCCAATGGATCAATATTATAGATTTGTCCAGGGTATGGATAGAAAGGAAACATTCAAATTGTTTCTCTATTAGCTTAAACTGTCTCTCATGGGAGTATCTTCTTAAGTCTCAGTGCAAATGATGTTCTTTATATTTCAATAGTTTCCTTGCTGAGCTAAGCAACAAAAAGAGGGAACTTTGTAATAAGACCATCTTTTCGAAAATAGCTACCAGATATGGTAAACTCTAAATAAAAATCCTTGCATGACACAATATACAATATATTTACGCAGAATGCGGCCAGTGTGAACAAGAACAATGATGATCTCAATGCCTAAAGCGATTCAAAACAGTCTTAAAACCTAATAAAAGTAAACCTATTTTATAAGAGGGTATATATTTTAAACAAAATAAATGATTTAAAGGATCAACCCACATTGGTTTCCTTATCTTACATGTATACTAAGCCAATGTATCCCTCCCTCACCACCTGCCTTGAGGACATCAGGAGCTGGATGAGCAGGACTTTCCTGAAGCTTAATAGTAGCAAAACTGAGGCCCTGCTCATTGGCTCTAATGGCGCGTTTCCACTACAGCGCGGAGCACGGTTTAACAGGGCTGTGACGTCAGCGGCCCGTTTTTGGTTGCGTTTCCACTTGGCCTAGTACCGGCCGGCGGGTCTTAATTCACAGTTTTTCTGGCCTCATAAAATCGTGGGTCTAGGGCCAGAGACAACCAGGCTGAGTCGGGCTGAGTATGCTAAACTAGAGAGAGAATCGCTGGCAAGGGGGCTACAACTACAACAAGATGGACATATTTGACCGTGATTTAATTGTAATACACGTTTCAAAATGATGCCGAAGTAACAACATACTGATACCGGTTAGTAAAAACCATGAATTAATGCTTTGACAAGTCTGCAGACAGACGGCAGGCGAAACACCTTTTAAAATGCGTGTTTTCTGAATGGAGATTGGCTAAGCTAACGCAGTATATGCTCCGACCGTCCACACTCATAACAACGGCCTATACAGACATAAATAAAGCAGCGACTGTATTCGCCATGACACAGACAGTCTGTGGTTTGTACTTGTTTAACTTTTGTCTAGTTTCTGAACAGATATGAGGAGCTGTGAGCTCTGAGTGCTAACAGCTAACGGCTGTGTTGTTTTTCTGGGGTTCTCATTGAAGATGACGTCACGGCTCCGCCTACACTGCGTTACTATAGATACTACCCCAGTTCCTAAACTGTAATGGAAGCGCAGCATAAAGTGAGCCAGTCCTAACGAGGCCTAGCCATACCGAGCGAGGCCGAGCGAGGCCGTGTAGTGGAAATGCGCCATAAATCCACCCTCACCAAGTCACAAAACACCCCAGCTCCAAACATCATCATCGACGGCTTCCCCATACCATTCTCTGCCCAAGTGAAAAGCCTCGGTGTCATTCTGGACGGCTGCCTCTCATTCGCACCACACATTAAAAACATCATCCGCACTGCCTTCTTCCATCTTCTGAACATCTCCAGACTCCGCTCATCTCTGTCCCAACCCATCACTGAAATCCTGGTCCACTCATTCGTCACATCCCGGATTAATTACTGCAATGCACTTCTGACTGGCCTTCCCATCAAACTCATTAATAGACTGCAAATAATCCAGAACTCTGCTGCCCGGATCATCACCCGCACCAACTCATCCACATCACCCCCATTCTCACTCAGCTACACTGGCTTTCTGTACGCTACCGTATTGAATACAAAAACCTTCTACTCACATATAAAGCTCTCAACCTAGCCCCCATCTACATCACCGAGCTCCTTCAGGAGTACACCCCCTCCCGCACCCTCCGCTCTTCCTCCGTAGGACTTCTCACCATCCCAAGCTCTCGCCTCAGCACCATGGGTGCTCGAGCTTTCAGCTGCTCGGCTACCAGACTCTGGAACTCCCTGCCACTACATATCCGACAGTCTGATTCCATAACAACATTCAAAACCCAACTCAAAACCCATCTGTTCAAACTGGCATTCTCATTATAAACTGTACCCTGTGTTTTTTTGTAGTCCATTTCCTGTTGTTTGTCTTGTTTTACCCCGGCTGACATTTCATTAAATCCACAGTTTTTCCCTATATTACCCTATGCCCTGTAAGGTGTCCTTGGGTGCTGTTAACATTCAGGTAAATATGTTACCAATTTGTGTTATTTGTTGTGCATGACTGGAAGCCAATAGCGTAACAGGTTAAAGGTCAATGATGGGTATAAATAAAGCCACGCCTCCAATGGGAGGGCCCGTTGAATGAAATGCCACTGTCTCTGATGTTTCGTTACTCCTCCGCTTATTTGGATGCTAAACAGCAATGAAGTTATGCTTACTCTGCTAACAGGTTATGGGCCCAGAGACACCCAAATAAGTATTTCCGGCGTTTGTCCACCGATGGAAAGTCGCAACGTAGCACGTGTGGTGGATTAGCAAGCTAAGCTAACGCCATGAGCAGGTTGGGCGCAGGTTCCAGTACCCGCTGGTCTCGGTTAGTGTTTGACGGGGATGAAAAGAACTATGAACTGTGGGAGACGAAATTCTTGGGCCATCTTCGCTTACAGGGACTGAAGAATACTATTTTAAGGAGTCCTACGGACATAATTGAGGAAGATGAAGAGGCGGACGATGAAAGGAAAAATGAAGAGGCTTATGCAGAGCTTATCCAATTTCTTGATGACAAAAGTTTGTCCCTTGTAATGAGGGAGGCGGCGGATAATGGTCGGCAGGCATTGAAGATTTTAAGAGACTATTATGCAGGCACAGGTAAACCACGTATTATCAGCCTATATACTGAACTGACATCACTCCTAAAGTCAAGCAGTGAAAGTGTGACGGAGTATATAATACGTGCAGAGACCGCCATCACCGCTTTGAGAAACGCGGAGGAGAAATTAAGTGATGGGCTTCTTGTAGCAATGGTTTTGAAGGGACTGCCAGAATCATTTAAACCATTCGCCATACACATCACGCAAATTGACCGGATAATAAGTTTTGCTGAATTTAAGACTAAGCTCCGCAGCTATGAGGATACTGAGCGAATGCGCACACCGCCACCAGAGGACAACGTCATGAGGGCGCGGGAACAGTTGAGAGCGAGACGACCCTCTGTACCAAGAGCATGGGATAAAGGAACCAAGTGTGCAGACATTGTTTGTTATAGATGCGGCCTGAGTGGACACAAGGCCGGAACGTGCCAACGTAAGCTGTGGTGCAGTCATTGTAAGAGCAACACGCATCGGGATGCAGCCTGCAGGCGGAAGCAGCGACGGGAGGACGACGCGCGGAAAGCTTCGGATGAAACGACTGGCGAGGAGTATGCTTTCCGAGTCAACGACGTGGACAACAAGGTCCAGCCAGGACGCAGCATCACCGAGAGAGGACTGATGGTGGACACAGGGGCGACTTCACATATCGTCACGGATGTAACAAAGTTCAAGAGGTTTGATGACGACTTCCAGGCTGAGTCCCACTGTGTGGAATTAGCTGATGGTACCAGGTGCAATGGTGTAGCAGAAGGAAGAGGGGACGCTGTTATTATTATGGTGGACAGCATGGGGAAAAGACACAAAACAACTCTGAAGAAGGCGTTGTACATCCCATCGTACCCCCAAGACATTTTTTCTGTGAAAGCAGCTACAACCAAAGGAGCAACGGTAACCTTCAAGCAGGGCAAAGACGTCCTGCAACACAAAGACGGTACAACATTTCACATTTATGAATTGAACAGACTTTATTTCTTGAACACAGTAAATGATGAATGTGATGACCAATGCAACAGGTGTTATGATTTACAGACATGGCATGAGATCCTGGGACACTGTAATTATGATGATATTCAGAAGTTACAGAATGTTGTTAATGGCATGTCAGTTAAGGGTAAGGTAAACAAACCTCCACATTGTGATGTATGCACTAAAGGGAAGTTTACCCAAACCAGGAACAGGGAGCCTGATGTAAGAGCCAAAGCAGCTCTAGAGTTGGTGCACACAGATATAGCAGGACCAATAAATCCGCAATCCAGAGAAGGCTTTAAGTATGCTTTATCATTCACAGATGATTACTCCAGTGCAGTGTTTGTGTATTTCCTTAAAAACAAAAGTGACACAGTGCAAGCAACAGAGAGATTTCTGGCCGATACTGCCCCATACGGGAAAGTAAAATGTATCAGGTCAGACAATGGCACAGAGTTCACAGGGAAACATTACCAAGCATTACTATGCAGTAATAGGATTAGACATGAAAAGTCAGCACCGTATTCCCCACATCAAAATGGCACTGCTGAAAGGAATTGGCGCACACTTTTTGACATGGCCAGGTGCATGCTTATAGAAAATGAGATGCCAAAAAGTATGTGGACCTATGCAGTACAGACAGCAGCTGTAGTAAGGAATAGATGCTTTAACAACCGCACAAAACAGACACCTTACTTTATGCTGACAGGTAGACGGCCTAACCTTTCCAGAATGCACAAGTTTGGGTCAGTGTGCTATGCTTATAAGCAAGACAAAAAGAAACTGGACTCAAGGTGTGAAGAGGGAATTTTTGTTGGATATGACAAAAATAGTCCAGCCTACATGGTATATTTCCCTCACAGTGGAAAAGTGCAAAAATCTAGACTTGTGAAGTTTGTGACCAAGACCAATTCAGAAAGAGAAACACAAACAGAAACCGTCTCTGATGATGATTTTGAGGTACAGAACAAATCTGGCAAAAACAAACGTGATACTAACGTAAGTCCAGTATCTATACCTGTTGTAACAGAGACAGAAGACAAGAGTGAGCTTAGGCGTTATCCTTCAAGAGTGAGGAAGAAGCCAGCTTACTTATGTGACAGTGTATGTGGTAAGGAGAGTGAGGATCAGCTACTGACAAATATTGACTATTGTTACAGATTAATGTGCAATATCCCTTTAACATTTAGGGAGGCTGTAACTTCATCTGAGTCAAAACAATGGGTTATTGCAATGGATGAAGAAATGCAATCACTAAAAGAGAATGACACATTTATCCTGACCAACTTACCTCAAGATGAGAAAGCAGTGGGGGGTAAATGGGTGTACGATATCAAAACCAATGTTGATGGATCCGAAAGATACAAGGCACGATATGGAGCCAAGGGATACAGTCAGAAGAGGGGTGAAAACTATGATGAGACATTTTCACCTACCGCTAACCTCACCAGTATCAGAGTGTTAATGCAAAAAGCAGCACAGGAAAATCAGATTTTACACCAAATGGATGTTAAAACTGCTTACCTACATGCACCAATAGACTGTGAGATATACATGGACCAGCCAGAGGGTTTTGAGGTCAAATCTAGTAAAGGTGAAAAGTTGGTGTACAAGCTAGAAAAGTCATTATATGGGCTTAAACAGTCAGGTAGAAATTGGAACAAAATGCTACATGAGTATCTGAGTGAAAATGAGTTCCTACAGAACCCTGCTGACCATTGTGTTTACACAAAAGAAACTGAAAACTGGAAAGTGATAATGATAATATGGGTTGATGATATAATCATTGCAGCTAGTGATAACAATGCATTGAAAGTTGTTAAAGAGATGCTCACAGCTAAATTCAGGATGAAGGACTTGGGGAAACTAAAACATTTCCTTGGCATTGATTTTGATCAAACTGATTCATGTGTAAAGATGTCACAGAAGAAAAACAAATCTGATTTATTGTCCAACAGACCAGATGGTGGCAGATGTTATGACAAAACCTGCACCAAAGTTTAAGTTGATTAAGTTTGCAAAGTTTATGTTTGGTGAGTAACAATTTCTGTAAGGTAGAGAACCTTATAATGTTTTTATTTGTTAAAAGACCACAAATGTGTTATCAAGTGGGGGTGTTAACATTCAGGTAAATATGTTACCAATTTGTGTTATTTGTTGTGCATGACTGGAAGCCAATAGCGTAACAGGTTAAAGGTCAATGATGGGTATAAATAAAGCCACGCCTCCAATGGGAGGGCCCGTTGAATGAAATGCCACTGTCTCTGATGTTTCGTTACTCCTCCGCTTATTTGGATGCTAAACAGCAATGAAGTTATGCTTACTCTGCTAACAGGTGCTATGAAAGGCGCCCCCCAAATAAAATGTATTAATATTATTATTATTAATGTGCAGCAATAGATCTGTTATAAGACAGATTTGTAGTTGATCTATTACAGCGGTCAGTGTTATTTTAGTTGTATGAACACGTCAAATAAACATGTTTTGCGCATGTTTTGAGGTTCATGTTCATGTTCAATATTAAAAATTCTAAACAGTCATGATACAGTAACAAGAACTGCACTCAAGACAAAACATACCAAAAACCACGGAATAATAACAGCTAACGGAACAAAAAAAAAGGAGAAGCAGGAAAAGTCAACTTTGCGTTAATGTGTGTACTTATTCTGGTATAAAACTGAACCATTCCTCTTTCATGGACATTGTCTTTGTTCAACTATGCAAACATTTCAGCGAGGTCTTCCTCCAGCATTTTTGTAATATTTTAAGATGGGCAGCATACGAATGATTTCAAAAATGTGTCTGCGTTCATAATTAAAGTCTAATCCTAGAACAAATTATATGGATTTAGAGGTTTATCTATCCAGAAGACTTGCTTCAAACAGACCCTTAAAGGTTACAATTTAAGGACAGGACCACATAAGAGGACTGTATATGCACCACAGCTATTTTAAAAATGTTAAGCAAAATAAAGAGCACATGGGATCATATTTACATCAAATGGCTGAGGTTACAACCTTAGGCGCTTTCACACCAAGGTTGCGGTCGAATAGTCCATTTGCTTAAGAACCTTCCTAACGGAGTGAAATGACCCGGAAGTCCCTCAGTGGCAGCCATGATAAGTGCCGTTCCAATTCTCTAAATGAAAGGAAAGGAGGTTTCAAACTTCCTTTATAACCTCCTTTAGCTTAGGAACCACTGGACCTCCCTAACCTAAAGGAGAGGAGAAAATGCTGCCCCACAATGCCTTGCGGCCGCGGCATTTGCCTTGCCGTCACACAACAGTCGGCCGTTCACGGAAACAACCGATTATGAACGAGAAATGATATCATGAAAGTTACGGTGCTTATTAAGCTTTTTAAAACGTATGTGGTAAGTTGCCAAAGTGCTTTGTTTTGAACGTTCATCAGTATTATAATCAAAAAGAGAAATATGAACGTTAGTTTTTACTGAAATGATCAAATAAAGTCAACATTTCACAGTCTTTACTGAGCTGTGTGGGGTTTGTTCAACTTTTAAAAGATGTTTGAATGGTGATATACACAGTGATAGATGTTAAGGACTAACGTTTATAATAAATACATTTGTATTGATTTTAAGATCTTTTCATACAATCATACGTATTGGGATCATTTGTATTAATGTGGACCGGAGGGAGAGGGAGACGAGCATAAGTTTCACTTTCCTTTTTTATTTCAATTCCAACTTTGGTCATGAAGAATATGTTTCTCTGTTGTCCCCGTTCATAAAGCATAAAGCAACAGCATCAGAGCACGGTGCAGAGTCTCTAGATGAGTTTACAGTAGTCCCTCGTTCTTATTAAACATCCATGTTGTAGTCCGCTGTATAGAAAACTGTAGTTTCCATAGTTTCCCCACAGCAGCAGGCGCACATTTATGACCTCCGCTGGCGCATCATAAACACGTCGGATAGTGAAGTGCAGACATTTACTGGTAGAAAAAAGTATAACTATAACCACTATAAAACATCACCGTCAATATATAATTACAATATTGACAATAACATATACATATTATTAAACAATCCTGGGGCACTAGATTCTGTACATCCATTGGTCAGTTTGTCACATCACCACATGTTAGCGGTGCTGCTGGGTGTGTACACTGGTTCATCTCTGTCCTATCATTTGGCTGCTCTGCCTCTCATACATGTACGTGTTGTGGTTTGTTTGCCTTCCACATTCAGAAGTCCTTTCTACTTAATCAGAGGGTCTATATCCTCCCTGTCTTTACCTTGTGCTGGTCAAGTGCTCCGGCTAACGCCCTGCTCCACATTTCAGTTCCAGCATCTCTGTGATCCTGGTTCCTCCTGTGCAGCAGCTGTAGGTTCACCAGAGACTCCACAAAGTCACATAGGAGAGGGAGAATTCTTATAAAGACTTATCAAGTGAACTTTGACATCTTCAGATATGGTGTGTGTGTGAGGGAGGGTCAGTCACTGTCCCTCAGGTTGATACATATTGGAGGAATCCTTTAGCTCTTTGAAACACGACTAAACAGAGTAGAACTTTGAAAGTAAAGGTTCCTTGTGACAATGGATGTTTTATATCATAGTTGCACCTCAGCCCCACCTGTCCATCAGTGACCACATGTTCTGTTTCTCTTGGCTGCCAGGACCTTTTTCTGTCCTCCTATATCTCATCTCTTTTCTTGTCAGCACCTGAGCCTGCAGTGTGTCAGGATCTGTCTCTGCCTTCAGCTCTGACACTAGAGAGACAATCTGCCAGTTCATAACCTCCTTTCAGTGCCAGAAAACACAGCTATTTGTTCAGCTACAGGAACACACCTATGACTCGAGTCCCGGGCCGCTGCGGTGATGACTCAGCGTTAGCGCTTTTCCTTCTAACAGGCTACTGTTAAGATAATGTTTAATTA